>NC_056731.1:635346965-635437734 GCF_019279795.1 Protopterus annectens
AAAAAGGTTGTTCCCTTTGTTTTGGCCCCCGGGGTTTTTCGTTGGGGGTTAAAAACTTATTATTACTAGTTTTTCTGTCATAAAAACCATTAGTTTAGTTATAACTATTCTATTTTAGTGTTTCTATCTGAATCCCTTCTCTTTTTCAGAAACTTGTTTTAATTAGAGAGTTTCCCCTCCCCCTATCTAGCCCTTTTCTTACCTCAAAAGGTTTCCGTTTAAGTTGGAGGATAACCTTTTCTGTCTTTCTCTCTATTAAAGTTTTTGTTTATAGTAGCTGTTAGCTAGTTTAGTATAGACTGGTAGTAGTAGTTATTGTGTTTGTGGTGTTATAACCTTAACTTCTGTGTTTTTCTTGGTTTCCTTTCAGGATGTCTAAGGATCCCAAGCCGTCCGGATTCAAGAAGTGTGACTCATGCTGTCAGAAGTCTCTGACATATGGGCACACTTCTTGTGTTTACTGTCTGGGCGCCGAGCACCTGCAGGACTCTTGCTCGATTTGCCACGCATTTAGTCCAAGAGTCCTGCAGGAGCACAAAAGTAAGTTGATCCTGAGGGGTTTACTTAAGCCCCAAGATTCACTGGCCAAGGCTCAGCCAGTGAAATCTTCTAGGACACCTAAACCTTTGTCTTCCAGTTTGGAGCAGTCGCTGGGTGAAACTGTACCATCTATCTTGGTTCCGGCTGGAACCGAGGTCTCTCCCTCCCAGTCGGCTCCGACACGTTCCTCGGAGCCGTCTGGGAGTCGAAAAAGATCTAGGTCTCCTTCTCTGGAGTCGATACGTTCGGCTCCGAGATCACCTTTGCTCCAATCAGAGCGTAGTCACCACTCATCCCACTCTTCTTGGTCCTCAAGACTTTCAGACCATGACGTGGAAAGAGTCGTCAGTAGACTGTTAAAATCGCAGGCCCTAGCAGAAATGTTGTCCAGCCCCCCTCATCAGGGGTCGGCTCCGCCCATGTCTACAGATATTCCTCCCCTGACTCCTTTGAGCTTGGAGCCGGAGTTCGTTGGGGTTCGAGTCGTGGAACCGTCTGCTCCGATACCTTTTCCTTCGGTTCCGTCGTCGGCTGCGATCCCTTCCATGGTACCGTCCCTGGTGGGATCTGGGCACCGAGACTCCCTCGTCTGCTCTGAGGAGGCGAGTGGCATCGGACCCTTGTCCGACCCCGTTCTCCCCCTCGGGGCTTCAGCTCAGGTGAGCTTTGCTCCCACATCAGCCTCGGAGCCGTCTCTCTCGGTGCAGGGAGGGATTTTGATTTCTTCGGAGCTGGAGCTCTCTCTCTACGTCCGGGCAGGGACGCCTCCGAGGTGATGTGGAGTGTGCTGGCCCTGGAGTCAGCCCCACGATCGACCCCATCAGCTCCTCCCCCTATGGTGCCTGCGTCAGCCTGTGCCCCTCTTCCAGACCCCAAGCGTGGGGATCCAGCACTCCAGGACACCCCTTTGGGTGTATCGTCCTCTTCCGAGGCCTCCCCTGATCATTCAGAGGAGCCACCTCGCAAGAGAAAAAGCAAGAGGAAGCATATTGACTCCCCTGAGTCTATCACCTCGGATACCGACTTGGAGGATTCTGAAGGGTCCCCTAGATCCCCCTCTGAAGATGTCTCCTTTTCAGACATCCTTGAGATGCTTAGGCAGAGGGGGAACTGGAATATCCTAGCCCCTTCTGAGGACGAGTCGGTATTCCTGGATGCGTTTGGCTCCCGACCTTCCACCTCCTGGGTGTCTCAGCCCTTCAACCCACTGATGTCTGTTGTGGCTCGAAGGGCTTGGTCGGCCCCAGATTCCGTGGAACCAACCCCTAGGAGACCTGCTAAATTCATAACTGCTCCAGAGGACAAACAATTTTTGATGAAGGGCGTCCCCGTCGATGCCATGGTGGTATCAGTGGCCATGAAAAAGGAGTTGGCTGAAACTTCTGCAACTCTTCATCCTCCTAATAGAGTCTAGGACGATGGACAGATATGGGAAGTGGATGTTCGCTTCAGCGACCTTCTCCATGAGGTCCCTGAATTATTTGTGCCACTTCACCCGTCTTCAGAGAGATCTCCTTAAAGAGCTTGGAGGATACCCTCAAAGATCCATCAGCTGAGGGGACTCGGGCTAAGATGGCTTCCCAGCTGGCAACTCTAAATTCAGTGGTGAACTCCTCCATGAGGCTCATATCTTATGCGGCCGATGGTGCGAGTAGAGCCGCAGGCACAGGCGTTGCCCTGAGGAGGCACGCTTGGATGCGGCTATGTAACTTTGTGGAACCTTTCAGAGCATCTTTCACCAATATCCCCTTTGGATCAGCTCTTTTTGGATCACAGGTGAAGGATACCCTTACCAGGTGTGAGCAGGAAGGCAAGACTCTCTCTGCCGTGGGAGTCTGTTTTTCCACTCCTTCCAGACACTATCCCAAGGGTCAGAAGAGTGGAAAGATGTGATTCCGGAAATCTCTGGGAGCCTTGCAGGACTCACGTGGTGAGTTCCCGTCCAGGGGCAGAGGAGGGAACAATAACAGACGCCGCCCCCGTGGCAGAGGGGGTCCGCAAAACCAGGGCAGCAGAGAAGCTTTCTCTGACGAGCCCTTTCAGCATCCCTGAAGGGTTGCCCGACTGCCCACCTCTGGAGGCAGTCTGGGGAAGATTATCACTGTACCCGAAAGCCTGGCAAGATGTAACTTGAGACAAGTGGGTACAGTCCCTTGTATCCGGAGGCTACAAAATTCCCTTTCTTTGCCCTCCCTTATTGTCAAACAAGTCCCTTCCAGATGTTCCACCCTATCTAAGGGATCAAGCAGTCCAAGAAATTTCAAATCTGCTAAGAAAGAGAGAGTCATCCAGGAAGTCCCGGCAGACCAGCTAGGATCCGGAACTTACGGTTCTTTTTGGTGCCAAAAAAGACTGGGGACTGGAGACCCATTCTGGATCTCAGCAGCCTGAACAAGTCTGTTAGAAGAACCAAGTTTCGGATGGTCACGCTACAGTCCATTCTACCCTTTCTGGGTCAGGACAATTGGATGTGCTCTATAGATCTTCAGGATGCGTATTACCACATCAAAATGGACAAATGCTCCAGAAGATTCCTCCGCTTCCGGCTGGGAACCAGTCATTATCAGTTCAGAGCTCTGCCCTTTGGTCTCACCGCAGCCCCCAGGGTGTTCACCAAATGTATGGCAATAGTTACTGCTCACCTCAGACTGTTAGGATTCCAGGTGTTTCCATATCTGGACGACTGGCTCCTCACTGATTTCACCAGGCATCAACTTCTGCTATAACAAAAACAACCAAGTCCAAACTAAACTATAATAAACGAAATAAGCTCCAGGCCACCAACAGGATAAAAAATTCCACAGCTTTTAATAAATCCAACAAAACATGAGCGCACTTGTTATATACAATACCCTATGACCTAAACAATTAAAATTTTAAAGTGACACCGACAGCTAAAAAATGTATTACTTGACAATTTCATATAATTTTAATGGCTTGAAGTTTGGAATAATAGATTTGATTAAGAATAACAACAGAGGGGGTGATATGAAAAATGCACTACTCAACAGGGAGTTGAAGTGGCAATTGAGGCTAAAAGCAAATATTCCACCAGAATACATAAACATCAAAGCAGTATTAGAAAGAGCGGGGAGAATTTGACTTTTGTAGCATCCATAAAAATATATAAAAATACAAGAATACACAAAATAACAGAATCGTATATATATTTTGAAGGTGTTGAATTTTTGGACCAATTATAGTTGTATTTATATTTACTTATTTATTTACATTTTATGTATAATTTACACAATGATGTTTCCTATACAAAAAAAGTGGTACAATATTTGATTCATGGTTTTTATATGAAATTTTAAAGTAATACATTTTTTAGCTGTCGGTGTCACTTTAAAATTTTTATTGTTTAGGTCATAGGGTATTATATATAACAAGTGTAGCACTAGTACTATTTTGTCTGATGAAGTCTTGCATTGAGACGAAAGCGCTCATGTTTTGTTGGATTTATTAAAAGCTGTGGAATTTTTTATCCTGTTGGTGGCCTGGAGCTTATTTCGTTTATCAACTTCTGCTAGCCAGAGACTACACTATCCAGACTTGCTCCAGGCTAGGTATCACAATAAATTTCGAAAAATCTGCATTGTCGCCCTGTCAGTCTATCACCTTTATAGGCGCAAATTTAAATGCAAAGGACATGCTGGCGAGTCTTCCACCAGACAGAATACTAGTGATTCACCAACATGTGCAGGTTTTATTAGCATGCAAAAATATTCAAGCCAGGTTCGTCCTCCAATCTCTGGGTCTCATGGCAGCAGTGATCGTACTCATTCCTCTAGCTCGTTTTTTACATGAGAATTCTCCAGTGGCTTCTTTTCACCCAGTGGTCCTTCAGCAGCTTCCTATGTCTCACATGATTATGATCACAGAAGCATGCAAAAAGCACCTTGCATGGTGGATGGTCTCCACATCAGTGCCCCAAGGCAGACCTTTTGTTCCATCACCTCCAGTTGCTAACGGTAACCACGGATGCCTCCCTGATTGGGTGGGGGGGCATTATCAGGGCAGGACAGTCCTAGGCATCTGGCAACCTCACGAGTACCATCTGCATATAAACGTCTCGGAGATAAGGGCCATGCTTCTAGCGTTGCAAGCTCTTCAGGATTCTCTTCCTACCAGGACCATTGCAATTCAAACGGACAATATGTCGGTAGTATGGTACATCAACAAGCAGGGCGAACCAGATCCTATCCCCTATGTCAAGAAGCACTCAGACTCTGGCAGTGGGTGATCTCTTCCCAACGGTTTCTGATCGCAACGCACATCCCTGGGAGGTCCAACGTCATAGCGGACAGGCTCAGCAGAGCAATTCTCATGCCTCACGAGTGGTCTCTGAATCAGGTAGTTGCGGATCAAATCTTCCGCAGATGGGGTCAACCTTGCTGCAACCTTTTTGCCACGCCTTTCACCAGCAAGTGCAGCAATTTCTTCTCTCTCCTTCCACTTCCCGGACATTCCCCCAGAGACAAAATAGAAGAAAAAACGGCTTCAGGTATACTAAGGCGCCAAAAAGTACACAAAAAGATAATAAAGGCACCTGGGTGACACACTATATCACTTATTCACTGTAGAATTTTATTAAAAATAATAAAAAACAGAGAAGTGAGCGCTTTCACAACCTTACTGTAGAGAAGTGAGCGCTTTCACAACCTTACGTTGCTTCATCAGACAATGTTAATAAAAAAAAGACGCTGTAGTCCACAATTGGCCTCCGGGACTTCTTTATGCATTCCCTCAGTTTCCCCTAATCCCCAAACTAATACAGAAAGCTACCGCCTTGGATTGCAAAATTATCCTCATTGCTTCTTACTGGCCTCGACAGATATGGTTCCCATTCCTGCATCATCTTCTCAAGCAGCCTTGGACTCTAGTTCCAGACCTCCTGATCCATCAATCGGGCGGGCTGCATCTATCCCTGCAATCTCTCCAGCTCACTGCTTGGTTGCTCCACTTCCAACATTAGCCAGGCTTCCTGATATCTCCCCCTCTGTGCGCGAAATTATCTCATCATCGCACAAGTCTACGACTAGAAAAACTTACGCTAGCAAGTGGAAACGTTTTTCTTCCTGGGCAGAGGCCAAAAGTATAGATCTTTTTCAGCCCCTGTACACCATATTTTGGAATTTCTTGCGGAACTCTTTCATGCTGGTTCTGCTTCCGCTACAATTAGAGTTCAGTTAGCTGAAATTTCAAATTTTCACATTGGCCTGTCTGAGAACAATATCATGTCTTATAAGCTATGTAAAGCCTTTCTCAAAGGGACCACTCTGCTCAGGCCCCCAGTGAGAGATCCTCCTCCTCCTCCGTGGGATCTAAATTTGATTTTAGCTTCTCTAATTTTGCCCCCCTTCGAACCTGCAGCATCCTGTTCCTTGAAGTTTTTATCTTGGAAAACCCTCTTTCTGGTAGCTATTACTTCAGCCAGAAGAGTTTCGGAGCTTCAGGCTCTTTGTATCCATCCTCCGTACCTAGTGTTTCACAATGACAGGGTTACTGTCAGGACTAACCCTTCTTCCTTCCTAAGGTTTCTTCAGAAAATAACTTGAATCAGTCCATAGACCTTCCTGTATTTTTTCCGAACCACTCCAACAGGGCGGAATATAAGTTGCATCAATTAGATGTTCATAGGCAACTAGAATTAAAGGGTCAAACCACAGCTAGGACAACTGTTTGTCTATAGTCTTAATGGCGCACTCCTTGGGTGTGGACTGCAACTGTGGTCCCACGCCAAGTGGTGTACCACAGGCTCAGTCCTGGGCTCCACTCTTGTTTGGCATCTACTTTTCCTCTTTTACAAGCAACAACAACACCAGTTATGAATATTAAAGTTTGCAGATGACTGCAAACTGGGCTCCATTGAAAAACACATCTGACACAGATATCCCTCAGAAAGGGTTCACAAGAAACGATAACTTGCCAGAGCCTGGCCCCCAAAGTTAAATGCCAAAAAATGCATAGGTCATACCTCTCGAAAACAAAAAACAGCCCCTAGCTACCAAATAGGTGGCAATCCACTGAGTACAGAAGAAGTTATCAGGACCACCAGACCCAGGTTGATAGTTGGTAGTGTCATCTCGACACCCATGTAGCAAAGCGAGTTAGGAAGAAGACCTTACATTGCCCACCTTATCATGAAGGGATTCTCTCTGTCTGAGAAAGGACGGTAGTCTCCTCTATACTCTCACTCATCAGAGACCAATGATTGAGTACAATGCCCCATTCCGGAATGTATCTGACCTAACTACATTTTTATTTGCATAGGACTAAGGACATCAGGAAGTCAGACCAACTTTTTCTCTCTTATGCTCAGGTAAGCAAGGTCTTCCAGTCTCAAAAGTAACTTTATCTAGGTGGTTGACTTATCACATTTATCTATCAAGTGAGGAATAAAGAGTTGCCTGTCAAACCAAAATGTCATTCCACCAGAGCTTTAGCCACTTCCGTGGCCTTTCAGGCTAGGTTGCCCATGGAATCTATTTGTGCAGCTGCTACTTGGGCCAACCCACATACTTTCATTTCACATTATAAAGTGGATGTGGTCTCCAGGAGCAGAGCTGATTTTGGTTCCAGGTCTCCAGGAGCAGAGCTGATTTTGGTTCCACAGTTTTGAACCAGCAAGAATGAAGGCGAGATAGACAACTTAACATAAAGAAGTTATGTATCTACCATAGCGTTCCATGTTAGTTCTCTTCATCTCGCCTTCTTGAGTCTCACCCTCCATCTCCTATCCTAGTGGACCGAGAAGAGTTCCTTATGGTTTTTCACTGGCTGAGTCTTCTCTGGCTGTTCCTCTCTGCCTAGTAGTCTCACTGGTAGGCTTTATATATTATAGGATAGGAATCTTTCCTTTTTATGTTGGCAGTTAGACTTACTAAATGAGATCTGGGTATCTAGTGCCAGGCATCATGGGATAGGGGGTGGCCTCGAGCCAGTAAGCAGCTCTCAAGCTTTTGAAGATTGCCGAGTCGGAGCCGAGGATCGGCTCCGAACCCAACCAGCAAGAAGAAGGCGTGATGAAGACAACTAACATGGAACGTTATGGTAGGTACATAACTTCTTTTTCCATGACTTGCTTATGCACACATTTGGCTATAGGTTTGAAATTGGTGATGTCAATGGAGTTACCTCCTTTGTGTGTAGGTGGGGGTATACAATTTTCAGATAGAGGGGATCCTATAGTCAAGGATAGACTGGTTTATCAGTATAGAGACTGGGAGGGCTTAGAGGGTCTGCTGCAGTCTGAAGGAAGTAGGCTGGTAGTTTGCCAGTAGATAAACAGGGTTTTAGTTTGCGAAGAAGAGATTTTATATAGCTGGTAGGTATTGGTTTAAGGGAAAAAGTGTTAGAATTCTGTGTTGAAGGAGGATCAGGTGGCTTTCTAATGTCAGAATTTAAGTGGATCCTTGGATTTAATTTTTATTTCAAGTAATGCCTCATGGTCAGATCTGACTAGTGAAGACATGACATTGGGCGAGGAACATAACCCCCCCCCCCCCATATTCATGAGTACAAGGTCAAGGACATTTGAGCCCCTAGTAGAACAAACAAACCAGCTATTCCAGAATGTTAATATTAACAAGGTTTAGGAATCACTGGGCTTCTGCATTAGAAGTGATGCAAGATTCTCGATCTATAGAGGAGTATTTGAAATCCCCCATATCGTATTGGGTTGAACGGTGAGAGACTTTATTTACATTGCAATAGATAGTATGGGTTTCCTGGGACATGGAGGGGGGCCTGCAGGTTGCACCGATATGGTACAAGACCCTATTTATGGTGAGCTGCACATGCATGAGTTCCAGTGGATCATACACTCTAACTAGTCTGGATGTGAGGTTGGTTTTAATATAGACGGAGACTCGTCCACCTTTATTTCCCTCCTGTGCAGTAGCTAATCTAAAGGTGTGAAAGCAGTTATAACGTTGGATTTTTGGGGTACTCTCCATGACTTTAAACAATGTCTCCTTTACTACAGAGATGCCTACACCCTCCAGGAGAGGAAAGCTTGCAGCGAGTGGAATTTAAGACCTCTAGCACTGAGCCGTAAGACTTTCAGATATTCATTCATAGGTTCAGTCAAGTCTGTAGGTTTATCTGCATCCTTGGAGAATGTAGTATACCGTCAGTGCCAGGGTCATACCTCCCTGAAACACAATCAGTGAGCTCGATTAGGTCTCACTTCATATAGTCAAGGGAGGTACGTCTCTGGTCATTGACTGTCACAGTCCATGTGGGTGTCATACTGGTTTGTATGGCTGAATGACCGCAGTGCCTGTGTGACTTGATGGATCCTAGCTCAGGAATGACTGCCCTCCTACATCCAACATTTGCCATCTACCTGAGGAAATATTCTTTGGAATTTCCTTGGGGTATAAGACACTTGCAGGGAAAAATCCTAAATGTTGTTGCAATTCTGGGAACCATACATACGTCCTCTCCTTGTTTTTGTTTCTTTATGAATCTCTTATCTAATTTTTCTTCCCAATCTATTCTGATCTCCTAATTCCCACGGATGTTATGTAGTCCAATCTCGCCTACATTCTTACCTGTGGGTTCAGAGCCGGACCTCTGCTCCGACTGAGCCATACACTAGCTCGAAGTCTTTCAATTGGCTGGGCTAAGAAGGTATCCCATGCTGCACTGCTCCCTTTTCCCAGATCTCGTTTGCCGCTCGTATAACTCAGACGTGGTCTCGCTCTTGGCTGTGGCCAAGAATAACTTTTGTCTTTGACAGATTTTTTGCTTCAAAAAAAGCTATTTTCATAGCTGTGTGTATGAACTAGTTTAATAATCTGGTGTACTTTTTTCTCTTAGTATTGTCTTTTGTGGTGTCCCGCTAACTGTTTCCCCTACAGGCTACGCCCGTTTCAGTTAGAGGACCTAGTCCGCCCCTTCTTCTGTGTTGCTTGTTAGTAGGTACCTATCCCTCGGGCTAGGACCGTTTAAGTTAGAGGACCTAGTCCTTTCCTTGTGTTCCTGTTGAGACAGCTTAAGTTAGAGGTCATTTTGTGATTGTCTGCTGGTTTTTTTTTAGTTCCCTCGCTTGTGGCTTCTATATTAACGGCTGGTGTTTTTTTTCTTCACTATGTCTAAGGATACGAAAGAGCATAAGCCCTCGTGCTTTAAGAAATGTACTAAATGTGGTTATAAGAAGTCAATCACTGATGGGCACTCTGTTTATTGTCTGGGGGTTATTCACCTCCAGGAATCTTGTACATTTTGCCATGCTTTTAGCCCGCGTGCTCTTCAGGAGAGGAAGAACAAACTAATTTTGAAAGGACTTTTGAAACCCTCCTTCGAGGAGGATTTGGGAAGGGCTTCTAGCTTAAAGTCCTCTCCCTCTAAGAGTTAAACTTCCAAGGCAAAAAAGCGTTCTACGGCTCCATCTGTATCCTCGGAGCCTCTGGTGAAAGTAGTAAAATCTACTGTGGCATCCTTGGCTCCACTGTCTTCGGAACCGCAGGAAGTTAGAGTATTGACTGAGTCTGCTTTGGCTCCAAGTCCATTGGAGCCGATTGCGGAGGGGCTAGTTTGGAGCCCGTCTCCAATTTTTAGGCCTGTTTCTCCTCCTCGCAGGTCTGTATCTCCTTCCATATCTTCTATGTCCTCCAGGACTCTTTCAGATGTGGATGTAGATAGTGGTACAGAGACTGCTCCAATCACCGATACTGGCAAAATTTTTGGCTCCAGCCCAGTCGGCACCGGAGCCCGTCACCCAGCCAGCGTCTATACTTCCTCCTCCGATCGAATCTCTGCTTTCAGAGCCGGAGTGGTTGGCG
The DNA here is from genome assembly GCF_019279795.1 of Protopterus annectens. NCBI lineage: Eukaryota > Metazoa > Chordata > Ceratodontiformes > Protopteridae > Protopterus > Protopterus annectens. The sequence goes on from NC_056731.1 coordinate 635,357,300, forward strand.
CCATCTGATGTCCCTAGGTCGGCTCCGATGGCCCATCCTGGCTTATCAGCTTCAGCTCCGACCCCGTCTGCTTTGTCCACTGGGTCCAGGACTCATGGTTCCTCTGTCGGACCCGAGGGGAGGCCTCGGGACGCTTTTCAGCTCCTAGCCTCCATCTCAGGCTTCGGCACGGAGGAGCCTGACCCCTGCTTAAGACCTTGTCCCTTCTGCTCCGAGGTCTTCCACGGCTGGTCGTTCTTCGGAGCCGGGGGGACCAGCTTTCGAGGCCATGCGGAGCGAGCTGGCCAGGTCCTCAGCGGCATCCTTCGGCACTGACACTCTGTCCCCTTCAGCTCTGGTGCGGGTCTCTGATCGCCCTCTATCTTTCGACAGCAGAGACCCAAGGCCTCAAAATACCCCCATGAGTGGTCCCCATATTTCTGAGGGCCCCTCAGTGTTTTTGCCTGTGGAGCCACCCTGAAAAAGAGCATGCAAGTGGAAGCCCATAGACTCCCAAGATGAGTCCCTCACGTCAGACACCGACCTCGAGGAATCTGAGGGGTCCCCCAAGTCATCCTCTGAGGAGGTCTTTCTCTGACATCCTAGACATTTTGAAGCAGAGGGATGACTGGCCCTCCAAAGAGGAGTCTGTGTTCCTGAAGGCCTTTGGGGCTCAGCACTCTGCCTCCTGGGTATCTCCACCCTTCGAACTTCTGGATCTGGTTTGTCGAAGGGTGTGGAAAACCCCCAACTCTGTGGAACCAGTCCGTAGGAGACCCAACAAACTCTTGTCCGCCCCCTCTGACAAAGAGTTTCTATCCAAGGGAGTTCCTGTAGATGCCATGGTGGTGGCAGCGGCCACCAAGAAGGAACTGGCTGAGACTTCGTCTACCATCCATCCTCATAACAAGGAGTCTAGGACCATGGGACCAGTATGGGAAGCGTATGTTTTCTTCAGCGGCCTTTACTCTGCGGTCACCGAATTACTTATCACATTTTACACGACTCCAAAGAGATCTCCTGAAAGCGCTTGGAGATGCTCTGCAGGGTAATGTTTCTGATGCTGTGGCTCAGAAGGTCAACGCTCAGATGTCTACCCTCAACTCTATTGCTAACTCCTACATGAGGCTGATCTCTTACGCAGCTGAAGGAGTGGGTAGGGCAGCAAGTTCGGGAGTTGCTCTTAGGAGACGCTCCTGGATGCGCCTCTGTAATTTTGCGGAGGCCTTCAAGTCTACATTCACCAATGCCCTGTTGGTTCCTCCTTGTTCGGAACCAAGGTGAAGAACACTCTCACTAAGTGTGAGCAAGAGGGAAAAACTCTGTCTGCTGTGGGAGTCCATTTTTCCCTGCCCTCTAGGCCTTATCCCAAGACCCAGAGGGGTGGGAAGATGTGGTTCAAAAAATCGCAAAGGTTTTTTCATGAAGCACAAGGTGAGTGCCCTTCTAGAGGCAGAGGAGGGGGGTGGTAATTCTGGTAGATGCCACCCTAGGGGCAGAGGAGGCCCGCATAACCAGGAAGACCGCGATTCCTTTTGTGGTTCTCCCTACCAGCCCTCCTGATGGGAGGCCCAACTGTGCATTTCTGGAGTCAGTCGGGGGTCGCATTTCACTATACCCAGAGGCCTGGCAAGCTATCACTTGGGACCAATGAGTATTAAATATAGTTTCCGGAGGATGTCACATTCCCTTCTGCAGCTTCCCCTCCGATCAAAAAATCCCAGATGTTCCACCCAATCAAAGGAATTCCGCAGCTTCAGAGGTTTTAGAGCCATTCAGCATGTCCCCTCAGACCAGATCGGATTAGGGACTTACTCCAGATTCTTTTTGGTGCCGAAAAGGACAGGGGACCTGAGACCCATTTTGGATCTCAGCAGATTGAACACCCATGTGAAGAAGTCCAAGTTCCGAATGGTCACGTTGCAATCTATTCTCCCATTGTTGGGAAAAGTGTGGATGTGCTCCATCGACCTCAAGGATGCTTACTACCATATAAAGATGGACAGGGCATCCAGTAGTCATCTACGCTTCCAGCTGGGAGCCAGTCATTTTCAATTTCGCGCCCTGCCCTTTGGTCTCACCACAGCCCCCAGGGTGTTCAAATGTGTGGCAGTGGTGACGGCTCACTTGAGGCGTCGGGGATTCCAAGTGTTTCTGTACCTGGACGACTGGCTCCTTTCTGCCACCACCAGGCATCTACTCCTACAAACCAGAGACGCCACGATCAAACTGTGTCAACAATTTGGTATCACTCTAAATTGAGAAAAGTCTGCCTTGTTGCCCTCGCAGCGTGTCACCTTTAATAGGCGCTGAGTTAAACACCGTGCTCATGAGGGCGTTTTTACCACTAGAAAGGATTCAAAATTTACAACAGCAGGGTGTACGCATTGCTCCCTTTGAGAAGAGTGAAGGCAAGATTGATCCTCAAATTGTTGGGGATGATGGCTGCTACAATTTTGCTGGTTCCTCTGGCGAGGCTACACATGAGGCTCCTTCAATGGCTACTCTTTGCCCAGTGGTCTCTACATCTTCCGCTTTCTCATCTCATAATAATCACGGACAGGTGCAAGCAGGATCTTCACTGGTAGCTTCACACCAGCAACCTCAACGCGGGAAAACCCTTTGTTCTGTCCCCTCCGGTTGCCACAGTGACCACGGATGCCTCCCAGATGGGGTGGGGAGGGGCATTATCTAGGCAGGACAGTCCAAGGCACGTGGCAGGAACACAAGATGCATCTGCATATCAATGTCCTGGAGATGAGAGCATTGCTACTAGCGTTGCAAGCACTTCAGAGCTTTCTTCCTTTTGGGACAATTGCTATCCACGCAGACAATATGTCAGTGGTATGGTATCTAAACAAACAGGGAGGAACCAAGTCGTACCCCCTTTGCAGAGAGGCCATGCGAGTGTGGCAGTGGGCAGTGGCTTCCCAACGTTTTCTTGTAGTAACGCACATTCCGGGGAAGTCCAATGTGATTGCCGACAGGTTGAGCAGAGCTATTCTGATGCCTCACGAGTGGTCCCTGAACAATCAGGTTGCGGAGCAGATTTTCCGCAGGTGGGGTTAGCCTTGCTGCAACCTATTTGCCAGCCCCCTCAATACCAAATGCAGCAGCTATTTCACCCTTATCCCCCCTCAGAGGGAGTCACCTAGGGAAGCTCTAGTTCACAATTGGCCCTCCGGTCTGCTGTATGCCTTCCCTCCTGTTCCTCTGCTGACAAAGGTTATTGAGAAAGCGCAATCTTTGGGAAGCAAAATGATTCAGATTGCTCCACACTGGCCTCGTCAAATTTGGTTCCCCTTTCTCCATCCTTATCTAGTGGATGCCCCCTGGATTCTGGACCCACAACCAGATCTGCTGACTCGTATGTCAGGGCAGCTCCATCCCTCTCCTCAGACCCTCCGGTTGACAGCCTGGCTCCTCCACTTCCATCATTAGTCAGGCTTCATCATTTTTCACCGGAAGTGGTTCATATTCTGTCTTTCTCCCATAAGCCTTCCACCAGAAAAATCTATTCCAGCAAATGGAAGAGATTTTCCATATGGGCGCATGCAAGACAAATTGATCCTTCTACAGGTCCAATTTCGTCAATCCTGGAGTTCCTCTCCATGCTTTTCAACCAGGGATCAGTGGCCGCAACAGTTAAGGTCCATTTGGTGGCTATTTCCACTTTTCACGTCGCTAATGAACCTAGTCTCATGGCACATAGACTTTGTAAGGCATTACTGAAGGGCACTGTGTTGCTTCGTCCTCAGTTTTTGACCCAGTTATGCCTTGGGACTTAAATTTTGTTCTACAATGTCTCACTTCGCCCCCCTTTGAGCCTGCAGCCACTTGTGATTTAAAATATTTGACTTGGAAGACAATCTTTTTGGTAGCCATCGCGTCAGCCAGACGTGTCCCGGAGCTTCAAGCCTCATCAGTTAGACCACCTTACTTCATTTTTCATAAGGACAGGGTTTCTCTTAGACCAAACCCTTCCTTTCTACTGAAAGTGGCTTCCGTTAGGAATCTAAACCAATCCATTGAACTACCTGTATTCTTTCCAGAGTTCTCAAACAAGGCAGAATTTAGATTTCATCAGCTGGTTGTGCACAGACAATTACGATTCTATTTACATAGAACAAAGGATTTTAGAAAATCTGATCAGTTTGTCTCATTTTCAGAAAACAAGATTGGGTCTCCTGTTTCCAAAGTCACCTTGTCTAGATGGATCTCCAGTTGTATTTCCTTCATCTATGCTTCAGGTGGCAGGGATTTACCATTTCGAGTGAAGGCTCATTCTACCCGATCTGTGTCTTCATCTACAGCCTTTCAGGCCAGGTTGTCTGTGGATGATATTTGTGCTGCGGCTACATGGGCATCTCCTCACACCTTTGTTACTCACTACAAGTTAGATTTGGTGTCCAGAGGCAGGTCTTTCTTTGGTTCCACAGTGCTCAGGAGTATTTTCCATTGAGCCTCCCAGGATTCAGGTACTGGGGATGCTGTCCCACGGGTAAGAATGTGAGGCGAGATGGACTACATACATCTAACTTTATGGTGAGTACATAACTTCTTGTTATTGTACAATATTTTATATGGCGTACTAATTATCCCTTCTGTTCTACATTCAGCTAAACTAGTGCACGTCTGTCATTTAGGTTTTCTCTGTCCTTTCTCTTTACCATTAGTATTCTTGAACAATCCCTGAGAAGGGAAGGCAATCTCAATCCTGCAGTCCAACTGTCTTCTTGACCTCTTCCCATTCTGTTACCTTTCCCTGTCTAATTATTTGTTCCCAATACCTTGGTTCATTTGCCCACTTCCTCCAGTAAATTCCAGCCCCCTCTTGCCTATTCTGTGTACCCCCAGTTGCTGTCACCTCCTAATCAGAATCTCCTTTCTCCATTCCTATGTCCGCTTGGTGCTAGGCATACTTCCTGCTACTTTTAAAAAAGTCGTACAGAAATATTGTATTCATATTCTCCTTTAGGATCCGTGCCCAAAATCCCACTCTTTCCTTATTTTTTGAGTTACTCCCCTGCTTCATCATTCCTTTCCACTTTAAATTGTAGCTTTCTGCTTGTATTACATACAAGAGCCGTCATTGTATAGCTCTAAATTATCTGGTAATCCTAAACCTCCTTGTTCTATTGGAAGGATCAACTTATCCCACATGACTTTTGCTCTCTTCCTCTCCCAGATCTCCCAGATAAAATCCTTTAGCACTTTATTAATTGCTATTCACAACTTGTCTAGATGATAAAAGTATACCTGACCTTAAAACTAAAGGGGACTCAAACATTTTTATTGCTTGTATCTTGCTCTCTATATCTATAGGCAAAGAGCTTCAAGTTTCTCGTTTTTTATATTATTTTCTGTTTAGATTTTCTTCATGTTTCACTGTTGCAGTTATTACATTAGGGTAATCTACTGGCAGGTTGCCCTCAGTCGGCCGGAATAACTAAGTCTTGGGTCCTATTCAGTCTTTCTTGCCGTGTGGTGCCAGAAGCAGTTCGCAAGTGCCGGTCGGCCGACTCCTGAAATTTTCGTATTCGAGTTTCAGAATAGAAGTCTTCAAACTAAAGCCAAGTACCTCGTTGGGGAAACTTTTTCTTGCTCCTTACCAATGTCAGTAAAAGTTAATAATTGCATTACTTGTGGGAAGCAAATACCTCATATGGATTTTCATTTGTACTCTATTCCTTGCCTAGGCCCTGATCACAACGTGCCTTGCTGTCGGTTTTGTGCTGGATTTAACCAACGCACTATTAAGCGTCGGTATATTTTTGCTTCAAGATTTAATTATTCTGAAATGTCGTCGGTTAGCAATCCGACTACTGGAGTTCATAAAAACCGCAAAGAAAGAGACAGACCGTCGAGGTCCAAAACCGACGACGAAGCTTCTCCTAAGCCAGTCACTGGTTCGCCTTTACTCAGTGAGGCGCCTTCGCAGCCCGAGATGGCCACTACTTTTGAGTCGCAAGCCTCTACCAAGACCCATTCTGAGTCTGTTATGCCGTGAGATTCTCAGAGTATTGAACCCGTGGATGTCTCTCCCTTGGATTTGTCCGGAGCCGCTGAGCAGGCACTGGCTTCTGAGGGTGTTTTCAGGCCTCAACATTTTTATATTAAACAGATGTCAGCAACAAAAACGAGGTCAAAAACAACTTCTATGTCTAAAAAACCGACGCATGAACCACGTGCTCAGGCCCCATATGCCTAAAAAACAGATTATCAAAATGGCTGAGGATTTAATTACCTTGATCAGGGGTTCCCAACCCCCCCCCCCTGCTAAGAGGCCTAGGCAAGGCACTGATTATGAATTTTCAGATCGGGTTTCCATTTCTTCTGATCAGGAATTTTCTATTCCACCCTATGAGGATTTTGATGCGGCGGAATCCATACCATCTGCATCTCCTCCTGAGGATTACTCTTTTGGAGAGACTTTGCATACTTTAAGGGAACATTTTCACTGGGAGAGTCAAGACTTCTCTGAATCAAAAAAGAGGCTTAGGGATTTCCTTCTTCCTCGGCATAGGTTTTTGGCAATACCTCCTGTATTAGACATTGTGGATAATGTGTTCTCGGAATCGAGCATGGCTCCTGATTCCCTGCCTCCAGCTCCTAGTAAGCCAGACAGATATTACAGGGTCCTTGACTCCCACAAATGTCTTTCCAAAAATCCTGCTGCTGATCTTGAGACTATTTCTCAGGGTCCCAAGGGTGTAAAGGCCTCTACAGCCAAAAATTCTACCCCGTCTGATAGAGATTCCAGGGCACTGGATAGATGGGGTAAGAAGGTTTATACGTCTGCAACCTTGGCAATCAGAGCTTTAAACTGCCAATTTCATATGCTTAAATATCAACAGCATGTTATTGGGTTATTGAAACAGAAAATGATAAGAAGAAGAAACACCACGGAGGGCAGACACAGCCATATAATCCTTTGAAAACTTTATTGTCGATGCCAAATAAATAAACCGTAATGAATCAAGCGCTTTCGCCTGATAAATATCAGGCTTTATCAAGATACTTATACGAAGGATATGACGTGCCTTAAATAGCACACTAATTGCCCGCCCCTAATTGATTAATTAACAAAAAAATCTAAAAACATTGCAGTGAATTAATATGAATTAGTCATCCGAAGACTAAACAAATGTACAATAAATTCTGTTACATTATCTGTAATGCAATTTTTGTTTGTGCATACCACTCTGTGCTAACTACTTAATTTTGCATGTACTGTCTAAAAATCTAAAACATCAAGAAATGTATTGCTATAATACAAAAGTGTAAAAAACTGCATTCACCTTGCACATAAATAAATGCTTACGTGTATGAAAACCATGTTTTACTGAAACACAAACTATAACTACTGTTATAAAATTCTTTCAATCTACTCTGCACTTATAATAAGTATAGCTACAAACGTAAAAATAAATAGATATGAATATAAAATACATTTGCTCAATGAATATACTGAATATACATGAAAATTACACCTATAAATATATGAATAAATAAATATGAATATAAATATGAATATAAATATATGTGTATAAATATAAATCTGTATATATGGAAATATATAAACCGATGAAACTAACTATGCAATACATAACCCTAATAAAGTATCCTACAACAAAAAATGCAAAATTCATTTCTGTCACCAATTACCTATTAAACTATAAAATATTAAACCTCTAGAGTATTTGTGCAGAAATGCAGGATGTAATGAATAAAATAAAATAAATTTATCTATTATTAATCATTAATTCTTAATTGTGTACAATTAAATAAGAATTTAATTCTATGAAGATGCAATGCACAGTCACGCACACATTTTATTAAATTCTTATTTAATTGTACACAATTAATTATGAATTAATGATTAATAGATAAATTTATTTTATTCATTACATCCTGCATTTCTGCACAAATACTCTAGAGGTTTAATATTTTATAGTTTAATAGGTAATTGGTGACAGAAATGAATTTTGCATTTTTTGTTGTAGGATACTTTATTAGGGTTATGTATTGCATAGTTAGTTTCATCGGTTTATATATTTCCATATATACAGATTTATATTTATGCACGTATATTTATATTCATATTTATATTCATATTTATTCATATATTTATAGGTGTAATTTTCATGTATATTCATTGAGCAAATGTATTTTATATTTATATCTATTTATTTTAGCTACTATAAGTGCAGAGTAGATTGAAAGAATTTTATAATAGTTATTTTAAACAGTTTGTGTTTCAGTAAAACATGGTTTTCATAACATTTATTATGCAGTTTTTACACTTTAGTATTCTAGCAATACATTTCTTGATTTAGATTTTTAGACAGTACATGCAAAATTAAGTAGTTAGCACAGAGTGGTATGCACAAACAAAAATTGCATTATAGATAATGTAACAGAATATATTGTACATTTGTTTAGTCTTCGGATGACTAATTCATATTAATTCAATGCAATGTTTTTAGATTTTTGTTAATTAATCAATTAGGCAATTAGTGTGCTATTTAAGGCACGCTTATCCTTCAGATAAGTATCTTGATAAAGCCTGATATTTATCTGGCAAAGCTGATTCAGGTTTATTTATTTGGCATCGACAATAAAGTTTTCCAAGGATTATTTGGCTGTGTCTGCTCTCCGTGGTGTTTCTTCTTATTACACTATTGGGGCCTAGTTCGTGTTTTTGTTTTAGCCTTTTGAAACAGAAAATGATGTTGATTTCTGATTGTGTGGAAAATAGTTACAGGAATTGCATTCAACAGAACAGGTTGGAAAGCATACTTTACAATGTGGTTTTGATTCTTTGGAGGCCTCTTGTAGGGCCGCTGTTACTGGATCTGTGCTTTAGAAGGCATGCTTGGCTCAAGGAGCAAAATCTGCCTGATCATGTTAGCTAAATTGTTGGATGCCCCTTTGCAGCATGATCCTCTATTTGGTAATAAGGCAGAAGAGGTTTTAAAGAAAATGGAAGACAAAGCTAAATCTATGCAAACTGTAAAAGATTTCTTGCAAGTGCAGCCACCCAGGTTTAGTAAGCACTGGCCTACTAAAAATTCGTCCTTTCCTGTGTCCAACAGAGCCACTCAGGGCAAATCCAGGCGCTCAAAAGGCTCCCGATACTAATCACAGGGTTCTTACAGGTCAAAGCAATGGGGTGCCTCCACCTCCAAATCTGGAGAAAACAAAGCACAACCCTACAGTAAGCAGTCTCAATGACTTTCCTCTACCATCACCAAGCACTTATCTTTTGGCAGCCCCTTGGGGGGAAAACTAGCACTTCATGCTCAAAATTGGCAGTTAATTACCCAGGACAAGTAGTATCCCAGGGGTACAGATTTCATTTCCATACTTCAAACCGATGGCCGGATCTGTCACAAAACCAGTGGGCAGAGGCCCAGAAACAAGTCCGAACCCTCATGGATATGTGGGCTATTCAACCGGTTCCGGAAAAGGAAAAAGGACAAGGTTTTTATTCAAGACTTTTCCTGGTAGCCAGAAGAGACAATTCATGGTGTCCAATACTGGACTTATCGATTCTGAACACGTTCCTGGACATTCCAGAATTCCAAATGCTGACTTTACAACAGCTACTGCCTGTGTTAGGAAGGAATGCTTGGTTAGTAACTCTAGACTTAAGAAGCATACCTGCATATCCCAATAACAGAATCATGCAGAAGATACCTCCGCTTCAAAGCAGGTGTTTTGCATTACCAATTCTCTGCACTGCCCTTACCTACTGCACCCAGAGTCTTTACAAAGTGCCTGGCACCAGTAATTGCATTCTGCAGACAAAGAAACATTCAAATTTATCCTTAGCTGGGCGATTCTCATTCAAGCAGAGGACAAGGACACTCTTCAACATCTGGCGTTTGTAAAAAGGCTTCTAGCATGCCTAGGGTACACCATAAACAAAAAGAAATCACAACTGGTACCATGTCAAATAATTACATTCCTGGATGCAAGCTTGAATACAACTGCCCAGATAGCTTACCTCACGCCAGACAAACAAAGGCAACTGACAACATACTTCAAACAAATGGCAACAAAAACCCAGTTATCTGCAAGACAAATTCTGCAGGCTTTGGGGTTCATGGCATCCTGCATTCTACTAATTCCATATGCGAGACTACATATGAGGAAATTTCAATGGTACCTAAAAAGTCTATGGAGTCAACATTGTCACAGCCTGGAAACAATGAATCTGAAGTAGGCAGACTTCATTCGTCTGCAACCTGTGGGGTATCGGATCCGACCTCGGATCTGAGCCGGCAATTCAAAAGCTTAGGCTCTGAGCTCCTAGCTCCTCCCTCTTACCCATAACCCCTTGCCAAGCCCTGACTGACCTCGGATTTCGTTTGCCGCTTTTCAAGAAGCAACGGAATTCTAGAGCTCCTGGCGTTGGTTGAGATAAGATTAGATTTTTTGACAGAAAAAGTTTTCAAATTCTCTGTTTTTGTTATTAATCTAGTTAGTGTTGTGTGTGGTTAAGGCTTTCCTCCCTCTTTAGTTAATTTTTCTGGGTTTGTAGTTTGTTTGTGTGTGTGTGTATTTAGGCCTTAGGTTTGTGATGTCTGAAGCCCCTAAGGCTGTTTTCTCGAATACGAGTGTGGCCATAAGCTGTCCCCAGCAGATGGCCACACTTTCGATTAATCGTCATCTTGGGGTTGAACACCTGTCTTCTGGTTGTACCATTTGTGCAGGGTTCAACCCGGGCTTTAAGGGAGCGGAGGTCGAAGTTGGTGCTGGCGGGTCTTTTACCCCAGATACTGCTTCGCCTCTGCCCTTCCATTCAGCAACCTGTTGCTGTGAGTTCTCCCCCTCCGGCTGGGACTCGACCTCCCTTAAAGTTGCCGGAGGGGAAGGATTCTTCTAGGGAAAGACAGAAGGAGAGGCACAGGAGAAGCACCACAAGAGGAGAGCCGAAACTTCTAGTTCGGCTCCTCCATCTAAGCGGGCCTCCCCTGTGCCTTCTAGCTTTCCTCCTCCTCGGCTCCACTCCCCTCGGTTCTCTCCTGGACCCGAGGAGGAGGAGGCTAGCCCTTCCAGGAGGTCACCGAGACGGCTCTCTAGGTCCGCTTCGGTGGCCTCCTCTAGATCGACTTTTTCAATGAGCGAAGCTGATATGGACCGGATGATGAGGAAATTCATCCAGGCCCAAATGCAAATGGGAGTGCTCCTAGCCCCCCCATCCGGGAGGGCTTGACCCCTTTTCGCCCCCTTGGCTCCTTCTCCGACCCATACCACGGGTTCGGAGCTGTCGGCGCCGTGCAGATTTGGATCCGGGGGTGGTTCGGATCCGATGGTTCGGCGCACCTCAGATCCGTCCCATCCCTTGAGTGCTTTGGGTACTTCGGACCCGACCTCTCGGAGCCGAGGGCCGAGCCTCGGATCCGAGGGAGCTGGTGTGTCTTCGGCTCCGTCCAGGTCGGAGCACACTGGCCTCTCGGATCCGACGGTTTCGGCTCCGACTCCGATCCGTGCGTCAGATCCGAGTGGGGGTCGGCTCTCGGGGCTTAGAGAAGCTGGCTCCCCCTCGGCCTTCGACGTAGTGGAAAGGGTACTGTCGAGGGCATCCGGACCCCCGGTCCCTGCCACGGCTCCATCTCGCACTCCATTGCAGTTGGGCCAGGCCCCCACCAACCGGTCCCAGGGACAGCCCGCCTCGATGTCCCAAGTGGTTCCCTTGGAACATCCATCTGCTGAAGAGTACTCCTCGGACAGCCCCCCCGATGAGGTACCTCGGAAGCGTAAGTGCAAGAGGAGGCACATGGACTCCCCTGAGTCCGTCACGGAAGACACAGACTTGGATGAAGGGGAAGGCTCCCCTAGGTCACCCCCTGAGGACGTCTCATTTGGAGACATTATGGAAATGTTAAGGATCAGGGGGGGGGTGGTCTGCCCCCAAGGCTTCTTCGGACAAGTCTGTGTTCTTGGAGGCATTCGAGGCGGGCCCTTCTACCTCTTGGGTGTCCCCTCCTGCTGACCCCCTGGTGGATCTTATTTCCATCAGGGCGTGGAAGGATCCGGACACCATTGAGCCTATCCCTAAGCGCCCGGACCGCATTCTTTCTCCTCCATCAGACCGCACCCACTGGAGTAAGGGTCCCCCAGTAGATGCCATGATGATGGCTGCAGCCACGAAGAGGGAATTGGCCCAGGAGAGTCCCTCCGCATCCTCCGGGCAAGGAGTCCTGCTCGATGGATCGCATTGGGAAGCGAGTTTTAGTTCAGCGACCTTCTCCTTGAGAGCTGAACTACATGGCACATGTCATTAGGATGCAGCGGGATCTGATTAAAGAATACGCTGCATCTCCCCGAGTCCATCTCAGTGAGGATCAACAGGTTTACTCCACCGAATGGCCACTCTCAGATCAGTTTCCAATACATCTATCGGCTACTGTCTCATGCTACTGAGGGAGCTAGAGCCAGCGAGCAGGCCTAGTCATGAGGCGACAGGCCTGGCTCCGCCATTGTGATTTTGCAGAGCCCTTCAAGGCGACCTTCGAATGCCCCTTTCGATGGTTCTGCCTTGTTTGGCAAGACTGTTCGAGACATTAGTCCAGAGCGAAAAGGACGGAAGACGCTGTCTGCCGTCGAGTCCGCTTCTCAGCTCCCCAGAAGTCCTTCTCTAAGAACCAAAAGGGACAGAAGAAGATGTGGTTCGAAGTCGCAGCAGTCCCAACCTGCTCGGATAACCAGTCCTTCCGTGGCAGAGGAGGACGGGAGGTCGCCGTGCCAGAGGCAGGGGGCTCCTGGCAATTTTGGGTCCAGAGAACCCTTCTCTGAGAGACCCACGCAGCAGCCCTGAAGGGTTGCCCGGCTGTCCGTCTCTGGAGGCAGTCGGGGCGGTTTTCGATGCACCTGACTTCTTGGGAGTCCATAACAACAGACAGTTGGGTGCTTGACTTATATCCAGAGGATATTCAATACCCTATTCAAGATTCCCAAATCTGCAGCCTCCCAGATGTTCCACCCGACCAAAGGGACGGCAGCTATCAATCGAGCAGCTGCTAGAAAAGAGCCATCCAGCGCGTCCCCAGATCAAGCCGGATTAGGGTTTTACTCCAGGTTCTGTTTGGTGCCAAAGAAGACGGGGACTTAAGACCAATCTTAGACCTTTCCCAGTTGAACCTGTCAGTAACCAAGCAAAAGTTCGGATGGTCACCCTGCAATCTATACTCCCCTCTTGAGGGAGAACGACTGGATGTGTTCCATAGACCTCAAGGATGCGTACTACCACATTGGGATGGACAGGCGATCCAGGAGGTTTCTTCGCTTCGGCTGGGAGCCAGTCATTATCAGTTCAGGGTCCTCCCTTTGGTCTCATCTCAGCCCCCAGGGTGTTTACCAAGGTGCTAGCGGTGGTAGCGGCCCACCTGAGGCTCCAGGGATTACAGGTCTTTCCGTACCTGGACGACTGGCTCCTGACGGCATCATCAAGGCATCTTCTGTGCTCAGCCAGGGATTACTTTCTTCAACTAGCACCAAGGCTGGGCATCACGATCAACTGGGAGAAATCTTTTCTGAATCCAACTCAAATTATAGATTTCATAGGAGGAAGACTAGACACCAGATCAATGCGAGCCTTCCTCACCCCAGACCATATCGCCAGCCTGAAGTGTCATGTGATGGAGATCCTGCAACCATCTCCAACTGCAGCTTCGGTCCTGAGGGCCCTAGGTTCTATGGCGGCAGCTATCCCGCTTCTAATTCATGCCCGTTTACGCATGCGGGTTCTTCAATGGACCCTTCAAGTTCAGTGGTCTCCTCTTTGTTCGTCTCTAAACGCTCGATTGCGGTCAGCAGAGCGTGCAGGGACTCCCTTCTGTGGTGGCTTCTTTCTCCGGAGCCCTGGCAGGGAGACCTTTTGCTGCATTTCCCGAGCCACAGTGACCACGGACGCTTCTTGCCTCGGGTGGGGGCATTCTGGGAAAGATTGTCCAAGGCACGTGGAATCCCACAGAGACGTCATTGCATATAAATGTCCTGGAAATGAGGGCGGTGCTCCTAGCGTTGCAAGCACTTCACCACGTTCTTCCTTCAGGGACTATTGCGATTCAGACAGACAACATGTCGGTAGTCTGGTATATTAACAAGCAGGGAGGAACCAGGTCTTACCCCTTTGTCGAGAGGCCATGAGAGTCTGGGAATGGGCAATTTCCACCAAACGCTTTCTGGTAGCAACGCACATTCCGAAAGTCCAACATCCTTGCGGACAAGCTCAGTCGCACCATCCTTTCTCCACACGAGTGGTCCCTCAATCTTCAAGTAGCGAAGAAGATTTTTGCCGCTTGGGGCAACCCTGTTGCGATCTTTTGCTTCTCCTCAAACGCCAAATGCGACAATTTCTTCGCTCTGCTTCCCCACCAGGAGTTCGAGGATGCTCTGGTGCATGCTTGGCCTCCCGGTCTCCTTTATGCCTACCCTCCACTTCCTCTGATGCAGAGGCTTCTGCAGAAAGCCAACAGTTTGGGGAGCAGAATGATTCTCATTGCCCCATTCTGGCCTCGACAACCTTGGTTCCCCTTTGTATGGTCTCACAAAATCAATCCACCATGGATTCTGGATCCAATTTGGATCTCATCTCTCACCCTCTGGGAATGCCAGTTCCCAATCTGGACCCTGAAGTTGACAGCTTGGCTGCTCCAATTCCAACCTTAATTAGGACTCGGTATCTCTTCACCGGTCAAGGCCATTTGGTGGCTGCTCATAAACCTTCCACCAGACAGGTTTATCGGAGTAAATGGAAGAGGTTCTCTATATGGGCAGGACAGAGAACTGTGGATCCTTTTTCAGCACCTATGTCTGCGGTGCTGGATTTTCTAACAGACCTCTTTCATCAAGGGTCTAGTTCTTCCACGATTAAGGTACAATTGGCGGCTATCTCGCATTATCACATTGGTCATGACACAGCTCCCCTTATGACAGCGAAATTATGCAAAACTTTTCTCAAAGGAGTTTTTTGTTAAGGCCTCCAGTCAAGGAGGTTGTACCGCCTTGGGACTTGTCTTTAGTCCTGCAGGCCCTTACTGCTCCTCCCTTCGAGCCTGCAGCTTCTGCTGATTTAAAATATCTTTCCTGGAAGACTGCCTTTCTGGTAGCTATCACTTCAGCCAGAAGGGTGTCTGAGCTTCAGGCTCTGTGTCAAACCGCCTTATCTTTCTTTCTTCCCTGATAGGGTGTGCCTCAGGACCAATCCATCCTTTCTTCCGAAGGTCTCTTCTGAATCCAATATTAACCAGTCAATCAATTTGCCTGTGTTTTTTCCCAAGTATTCAAACAAAGGAGAATACAAGTTGCATTCCTTGGATGTTCATAGACAATTACGTTTTTATATTAACAGGACAGCTGGCCACAGGAAATCAGATCAGCTGTTCGTCTCCTTTGCTAAATTTGCTCTGGGTAAAGCAGTATCTAAAGTCACTCTATCTAAATGGATTGCTAATTGCATTCTGCAGGCATATGACACTTCAGGCAGACCTGCTCCTCAGAGGGTTACGGCTCATTCTACTAGGGCAGTTTCTCGCCAGCGCCTTTAAGTCCCGTGTTTCGTTGGATGATATCTGCTGGCAGCTACTTGGGCCTCGCCTCATACTTTTATTTCTCATTACAAGGTGGATGTTGTTTCTAGAGGAAGAGCATCCTTTGGCTCAGCGGTGCTCGAACATCCTTCCATGACGGCCCAAGATTCAGGTAGCTAGGGACTCTGTCCCACAGGTTGCAGACGAATGAAGTCTGCCTACTTCAGATTTAGAAGTTATGTACTCACCATAACGTTCCATCTGAGTAGGTGACTTCATTCGGATGCAACCATCCCCCCCTCCATCCCCCTGACCTTTATAGAGCGAGTATTTATGCTGTTTTAGTGTACTGTGGTCAGTATTTTGAGGCAAACTCAATCTGAGGTCAGTCAGGGCTTGGCAAGGGGTTATGGGTAAGAGGGAGGAGCTAGGAGCTCGGAGCCTAAGCTTTTGAATTGCCGGCTCGGATCCGAGGTCGGATCCGATACCCCACAGGTTGCATCCGAATGAAGTCATCTACTCAGATGGAACGTTATGGTGAGTACATAACTTCTAATTCCTCTCATTCCCTGCCTACAACAGGAGTTTCTTTGGTGGGCAGAGACATCACCAAAACAAGGGACTGTTATTCACTCTACCCCCTGCCACCCAAACCCTAACTACAGACGCATCAGACTGTGCTTGGTGGGGCCCACCTGGCAGGGAGATGCATTCAGGGCAAATGGAGCCCAAACCAAATGCATCTGCATATCAACCAGAAAGAGATCCTAGCTGTTCAGAATGCTCTGAGCCTTCAAGGACTTGCTTCATCCATGACAGCTACTGATAAAGACAGACAACAGTTATGTGGTACATAAACAAGCAGGGGGGTACACATTCCTACCCCCTTTGCAGACTAGCCATGGCTTTGTGGAACACAGCCTTGACTTACAAATACATCTTCAAGCTCAGTTCCTGCCAGGAAAACAAAATACTCTGGCAGACGACCCAAGCAGAAATCTTATGGACCTGCATGAATGGAAACTGGATCCACAAATCTTCAGCATAACACAGAAATGGGGGAAGCCCAGACATAGATCTGTTTGCCTCTCCCCAAAATTATCAGTTGGACAAATTCTGCACAAGAAGTCATCACAAAAAAGCATGGAAAGTGGATGCTCTATCCTTCAACCTATCAGTCTATGCCTTTTCTCCCTCTACTCTCTAAGGTCTTACTAAAAGACAGGAAAAAACAAAAATGATCCTAATTGCTCAGGACTGGCCCCGCCAGCACTGGTACCCGCTTCTAAGGAATGTCTCACCTTCCTCCATGGTACTTGCCTCAAATACCTCATCTACTGTCTCAACAGAACTATCAAATTCTGCACACTCCGCTCCAAACTCTGAATCTTGCAGTATGGCTAATCAGCTAATTATTCAAACAACACCTCTCAGTAAATCTGTGATGGATGTCATTTTGGAAGCCAGAATGCCTAGTACTAGAAAATCTTATGCTGATAAATTGAAGAGACTATGTGCTTGGATTCAAGCACAAGGAATAGACGCAGCAAAGCCCAATATTCCTCAGATTTTACAATACTGGACTGAGATACTTGACAAGGGCCTATCTTTTTCTTCAATAAAAATCCATGCCTCTGCCATCTCGGCTCATTACAATAGAGTCTCCCCTCTTTTCTCATCCTCTGCTTAAACAGTATCTTAGAGGAGCCAAAAATTTAAGGCCTCCCAGAAGAGCACCAACTCCTGCATGGGACTTCAATTTTGTGCTGGAAAACCTCACCCTGCCTCCTTTTGAACCAGCAGCTACTGCGGATATAAAATTTCTATCTTGGAAAACAGCTTTCCTTTTGACAGTCACTTCCGCAAGAAGGGTCTCAGAGCTACAGGCTCTCATGGCAGTGGAGCCTTTTATTATATTTTACCCGGACACGGTGTCCCTCAGGACCAATCCTTCTTTTATGCCTAAGGTGGTATCCAGTGTGGCTCTTAACCAGATGATTCACCTGCCAACTTTTCACCCAAATCCGCATAACAAGGGGGAGCGGATTCTGCATTCATTGGATGTACACAGACAACTAAGATCCTACCTAAATAGGACCAAATCTCTAAGAAAGTCTGAGTAACTACTGGTAGCATTTGCTGCAGGGTCAGAGGTTAAGGCTGTATCAAAGCATACCATTTCTAAATGGATGAGCCACTGCATTTGTTTCTGATATTTGCACCGTGGTAAACCTGTGCCCAAGGGGATCAGATCACTTTCCACCAGGGCTGCCTGTACTTCACCAGCTTTTCTTAGAGGGGTTCCAACCAAAGACATTCTAGAAGCTGCTACTTGGAGCTCTGTTCATACCTTCACAAAGCATTATCATTTACCTCTCTTCCCCAAATCCAGGGCAGGCTTTGCCACTGCAGTCCTGCAGGTCCTTATAGCCACTCCTAATGCTGTTTAGTTCCAGCCTCCCATCCAAAGCTTTGGGATTCTACCCAAATGCAATGACTGCAACAGTGAAATACGAAGAACATAGTACAATTACCATAAATGTAGATGTTCGAGTGTATTCACTGTTGCAGTCCGGGTTACCCTCCCGCCATCCCCCTTTCTATACCTTCACTATACTCAAAAGCCTTTGTGGTGTATTTGCTTTTAGTTGAAGGTAAAGTTTGTTTCTAAAAGTGCATTTATATATTTACTGTTTACTTGTATATATATTTTTGCTCCTCATTTGGGGGGCACCTGACATCTGGGGTAAGAAAAACAATAAAATAGCATTGGCTGCATGTTTTATACCCCTGACGACCTGACGTCATGGAAGAGGAGACGGCAACCAATGCAGGACCCAAGACTTTGTTATTCAGGCCGACTGCCAGCAGATTACCCTAATGTAATGACTGCAACAGTGAATACACTCTAACATGTACATTTATGATAAGTGTACACAACTGTACTTTTCTTACCACGTATCATTAGCTGCCATAATAGAATCCTTTTTAACTCCTACTGCAAAATACTTTTATCAAGTCCCCATAAATATGGGTATTGGTGAACTAGTTCAAGTGTGTGGCACAGTTTACAGTTATAGCCTTTGATCTGATGATGTCCTTTTCATTCCTCAACTGATGAGTTTGGATCTGTGACTCTGATGCAGCTCAAAAGCTTGTACCAGATCTTTAGAATGGATCCAAAAAAATCTCAAACTCCTCCCTTTACCCATAATGCCCCACCAACTTTACTTTACCTTAGATCTTGTTTGCTGTCATTCAGCTTCAGATGCAGATCCTGTCGCTCCCGAGGTTTGGAGTAGTATTTAGCCCTTTTTAGTTAGTCATATACATAAAAAAATAATTTTCTTGAATCTTAACTTTCCTGTCTCCCTTACGCGTTCTTTTCTGTCCTTTTAACTGTTTCTGCTTTTCCTTTAGCTACCGTTTTGTTGGTACTTTTCTAAAGCATCATCGTTGGTATTCTTCTCTTCCTTTGACTTAAATTTACTCCTTAGAATATCCCTTCATTACCATTGTTAGTAGTTTTTCCTGTAATTCTATCCCCTTTATTAAAAAAAAAATCTGCCCTTTTCTTTGTTTATGGATAATAATGGATAACAAGCCTACTGGTTTTAAAAAGTGCAATACTTGTGGGCATAAAATCTGCAAATTGCATGTCCTTAAGAAATGTGTTTATTGTTTAGGTCCCTCACACTTGGATGTGGATTGTTCAGTTTGTTCTTGATTCAACTCCAGAACTCTTACTGAGTGTAGGACCAAGTTTTGAGGGGCCTCCTTCCTTCTTCTGCTTCTGTTGCTAGAGCTCTAACTCCAACCAAGAAACCTGACGAGGAAGCCAGAATCCACAACTAAAGAAAAGGAGTCGCACAAGAGGTCCCCAGACCACTCTTCCTTGTCTGCTCCTTTATCAGAGACTACTGCTAAAATGCAAAGTTGGAGCCGACTGGTTCTTAATCAAGGTCTCCTCAGATCTGAGCAGCTCTGCTTCTACTGGATTTGGTTACTGCATGGCTCCCCTCACTCTTCTTGGAGGGATCCCCCCTCAAGCATTTCAGACCTCCATCCTGCACATCTTCTCTAGGATTTTCCAGAAGCTTATCTGAAGCTGATGTTGAAAGGATGATGAGGTATTCCTCAAACTTCAGATCCAAATATGGGTAGTCCCAGCTTAAACTCCCTCCAGATCTACGAGATGATTTTTGCCCATTTCTCTCTTGGTGTCCTATTCCAGTTTTTCCACTATTTCAGAGCCTTTGGGTCAGAGACCCATGGGGGTGTCCTCATTGGATCTGAAGAGCATCTGTTTTTTTACTCCAGTGATTTTTCCCCGAGTCACCTAGCCTCGAACCGGATGACTCTTGGAGCTGAAGCGTTGGCACTGGATTGGGGGAGATGGGATCGATTCAGCAAATTTCAGTCATCCCTCCCCCTCAAGGCATTGGGACAGCTTGGGTCCGAGTTGCTCTTCTAGTGGAGTACTGGTGGAGATGCAGGAATAGACTGTTTGTGATTTACTGGGTCCTTTGCTGTTGACTCCTGTTTTCCCCCAGGCTTTCTGCCTTTCAGGTTGTGGAGAGGGCTTTCTCTCTGTCATGAGAGAGGACATCTCCGACCCCTTGGATCATACAACTCTACCTCCTCCGGTTCTCTTTTCTGAGCCTTGTCCATCCATTCCACTGGGACAGCCACACTGGTCTAGCCTCCATTTGGTCTCTCAAGACATCTTCATCTCTTCCAATACTTCTCCGGATGGCCCCACTGAAGAAGTCCCTTGGAAGAGGACAAGTAGAAGGAGACATCTAGAGTCTCCTTGGGAATCTCTCATGGAGGACACAGACTTTGATGAAGGGGAGGGGGGTCCTCCACATCTCCCCTTGAGGATGTCAACTTTGGAAACATTCTAGAGCTCCTGAAACAAAAAGGTAGTTGCTACTCCAATGCCCCTCACAGGAGGAATTGGTGTTCCTGGAGGCTTTTGGGTCTGGCCCATACATTTCTTGAGTGACTCCCTTAGCTGATGAACTGTTAGATCTTGTTTTTCGCTGGGCATGGAAGGAGCTGGATATACTGTAGAGCCGATCCCTAATAGACCTGGCAAAATTCTCGGTCCCCCTAAAGACCAAATGTACTGGAGCAGAGAATCCCAGTTGATGCCATGGTTGTGGTGGCAGCCACCAAGAACGAACTTGCAGAACAGAGCTCTTCTATCCATCCCCTTAACAGGGAGTCCGGGCCTTGGACAGATTTGGGAAGCCTGTGTTTGTTTCAGTGATCTTTGCTGTCTAGTTGCTGAATTGTCTGGCACATTTTACAAGATTACAAAGAGATTTGACCAAAGAGCTTTCCATGTCTCTCTGGGTCCATGTCTGCTGAGGACCAAAATTTTTCACAACTGGCCACCCACCAGTTTATTTCTAATGGGCCAATGAGGCTGATCTCCCATGCAGTCAAAGGTTCCTCACTGGCGACTGGTTCAGATGTAGCCATTAGAAGACCTGCCTGGATGCGACTTTGATTTTGTGGAGCCCTTTACGTCTTCATTCATCCCTTTGATGGATCTTCCTTGTTTGTCCTCAAGGTAAAGGACTTGTTCTGCACATGTGAGCAAGACAAAAAGACCCTGTCTGCTGTGGACATTTTTCAATCCCTGAAAGACTTTTTTGTCAAGGAATTGACAGGGAGGCAGAAAAGTGTGATTTAGCAAACCCAAGGTCCTTTTCAAGACTCACATTTAGATACTTCCCCCAAAGGTGGGTGGGGGGGTGGGGGGGACTCGCATGGAGAAAACTGCCTTCGTAGCAGAGGCGGCCTGCGGAACCAGGACTTCTAGATTCCTTTTCGAATGGTCTCTTGCAGTGCTTCTGAAGGGAGGGGCCTGACTCTCATCCTTTGAAGGCAGTCGGGGGTTGCTTGTCTGTGCACCAGAGAGCCTTGGGCAACTATAACAAAAGATTCCTGGGTGCAGAAAATCGTATCCAGAGGTTATATAAAACCATTTT
This sequence comes from Protopterus annectens, assembly GCF_019279795.1. NCBI lineage: Eukaryota > Metazoa > Chordata > Ceratodontiformes > Protopteridae > Protopterus > Protopterus annectens. The sequence goes on from NC_056731.1 coordinate 635,378,823, forward strand.
CGCAAAATCCTTCAAGCAAAATGAAAAGAACCCTTGAAGATCCACCCAGTCAAAGGGAAACAGCAGTATTAAAAAAAATGTTAACAAAAAAAAAAAAGCTGCTAGAAAAAGTCATCCAAAAGGTCCTCTCAGACCAGAGATGATCTGAGACAGTCAAGATTCTTCTTGGTGCCAATAAAGACCGGGGACTTGAGTCCAATTCTAAATCTCAGCAAATTAAACCGGTTTGTGCAATATTCAAGGTTTTGATGGTCATGGTTCTGTCCATTTTCCACTACTGCAAAAGATCATTTTGGATATGCTTGATCTTCAGGATGCAAGCTATCACATCAGAATGAACTAGATATATCTGCACTTGAGATGATAATCAGTTCAGAGCATTCCCCTTTGGTCTCGGCACAAACCTCGGTGTGTTCACCAAATCCATGGCAGTGGTAGCAGCTAACTTGACACTTCTGGGATTTTGAGCATTTCTATACCTAGACGACTGGCTGCTGTTTACTCCAACCAGGCATCAACTCCTACAGGCAAGGGGCTTTTTGCTGCAGTTATGCACCTGTCTACGCATCACAGTCAATTACAACAAATCACAGCTCATGCCTATGCAGAGTCTGGAAGTCATAGGTGCTCAACTGGACACATTGTCAGGATTCAAGCAGGAGCAAGACTGGCTGCGATCCCATGTCAGAAAGGTAATACAAAATACCTCTCTTCCAACATGACTAATTTTAAAAGCCTTGGGATCCATGGCAGTCACCATCACCGTTATTCTTATGGCCAGCTTACACTTGTGAATACTCCAGTAGATTCTGTCAACTTAATGGTCCATTCTTCAACATCCTTTAACTACTCCAGTCAACATCACACAGGCATGCGAAAGCTATCTTCCTTGGTGGATTCAGTCGAACAAGCTATTGGAAAGTCGCCCATTTGTTCTCCCCTTGACAATGGCCATGGAAACCACGGATACCTCCCAAATGGTGTAGGGGGCATTACTTGGGAAGGACAGTCCAAGGTATGTGGTCCTGCCGAATAGGCCACGATGCATATCAATGTCCTGGAAATGAGAGCAGTTCTAACAATGCAGGCATTTCAAAACACACTCCCATCCGGGAAAGTTGCTTTTCAGACTGAGAATATCTTTGTGATCTGGTAATCGACAAACTGGGAGGAACAAAGTCTTGTCCACTTTGTCGAGAAGCAATGAGTATGGCAACGGGCAATCTCTTCTACTCACTTTCTAATAGCAACACACATTCTGGTAAAATCGAGCATGATTTTGGACAAACCAAGCAGGTCCATTCTGATGCCTCACGAGTGGTCTCTTAATGTTAGAGTGGCAGAGAATCTTCTGTTAGTTGGACCTATTTGCTTCTCCCTTCAAGTGCAATAGGTTGTTTGCCCTGATCCTTCCAGCAGAGGAGTCCCCAAGAGGAGCTCTAGTCCATGATTGGCTCTCTGGTCTTCTTTGTGCTTACCCACCATTACGGCTCATTCCCAAATTCTTACAGAAAGTATTCCATTCAGAGCACAGTTATCCTCATTGCACCCTTTTGGCCTTGTCAGATTTAGTTCCCCTTCAACTGGTCTTGCCTTCATGCACCCAGGGTACTGAACGGCCCTCCAGGCCCAGGCTGTGCTCCCCAGTCCGTCATATCGTGTTATCTTCTCAAAAAGCTTCTACTAAAAAGATTTACAAAAATAAATGGAAGAGATTTGTTTTCTGGGCCTTTAGCAAGGACCTGATCCCATTTCAGTTCCTGTGCCATCTATCTTTGAATTTTTAACTTCAGTTTTCATAGAAGGTGCTAGTTTTTCCACTACTAAAGTTCAGTTTGCTGCCATTTCTATTTCCAATTTATACCTGAGAGAAAATAACACTACTTTAGCTTCTTCTAAACTATTTAAAGTCTTTTTCAAAGTGACTTCTGTTAAAGGATCCTACTCCTCCTTGAGATTTAGTGGTTATGATTTAGGCCTTAACCTAGAACCATCAGCCAGGGTAGATCTAAGAGTTTTGTCTTAGAAAACCATTCATTCACACCAGCTCAACCAGTATCTGAACTCCAAGCTCTACCTTCTAAATACCCTTTACCTGGCTTTTCACAAAGACAGAGTGTCTTTGTTGGACCATCCTGTCGTTTTGGACTGAGGTGGCTTCTGGGTCCAACATAAACCAAGTTATTAATCTACCAGTTTCCTTTTCAAATGGGGGCGAGTATATGCTCCATTTGTTGGATGCGCTTAGGCAACTGCTTATGTACATAGAACCAAAAACTTCAGAAATCCAAACAGTTGTTTCCTTCTCTCCTAACAAATTGGGTACGCCAGTTTCCAAAGTTAGATTAGCCAAATGGTTAACTGAATGCATTTCCTTTGTCTATGTTAACAAAGGTTTAGCCTTGCTTAAACCTTCTAGATCTCACTTCATGAGGTCTGTGGCAGTCTCGCTAATTTTTTTGTCAAGGGCCTCCTTGGATGACATTTGTGAAGCTTGAACTAATTCTCACACATTTATTGCTCATTACAAATTAGATTTGATTTACAGGAACAGAGCAGCCTTTGGCTCTGCAGTACTCCGGAATATCCTTCCATGAGGACTGCCCAAGGATTCAGTAGCTGAGGACTCTTTCCCATCAGTTGAGGAATGACGTTTCATCTGTGTTGTCCATTTTCATTCTCTTTCAACTTCCAGTGCACTACCCCCCTTCCTTTGCTTCTGGAAAGAGTTTTACAGGGACCTCTGTTCCTTGTTTGAACTCCAGCTTCCTTTTTCCTTTCTGCCTTTAATTTATTTAACAGGTTGTCCCTTTTATATCTAGGGGGCAGCAGACTCTATCTGAGGTATGTAAGGTTGGTGGGGCATTATGGTTAAGGAAAAGAGCTTGAGATTTTTGGATCCAAAGGTCTGGTAGAAGCAGAGGAGTCCGATCAGAGTATCTGATCTGAAACCACAGTTGAGGAAGAATGAAAATGGACAACACAGATGGAATGTTTTGGTACGTACATAACTTTTTTTAAAAAAAAAATCTGCTTCATTAATTTTATAATTCGCAAAAACCTTGAACTGTCCCAGAATGCTCCACAGCACTGAGATGTCCCTTTCTGGTTCCATCAAGTACAAAATATCATCTGCAACTAAAGCCAACTTTCTTGAATACCATGCCGATTATATTCATAGGTTCTTAGGTTCATAGGTTTATACTAGGCTATCTGCCCTAAGGCATTTATAAGCCTAGTTATATGAAAAAATACTGTGCCCATTAGTTTGTTGTGCCTCTGTTCAGCAGTGACACAGAGATGATTCCCGGGATAAACCTACGATCTCCCATCCACAGGTCAAGATTTCTCTTGAACAGAGCCAGTGCTCTGCCTCACATGGACGTCTCAGTGATAAATATCCGTGCTAAGGTTTAAGTTGCTTGCTCTTGTGGTTTTGGTGGATTTGGATTTTTGAGGTGGAGCATGTCCATTAATTCGTTGGACATGGCCTTGTATGTCAGGCACATGTCACCTCTGATGCAACTGAATAGAGCTGGAGTTTCTTCAATCTGGCAGCATATGACAGATTTTGGAGTCCCTTTATCCTTTTGGTGAGGAACTTTTGGGGTCTCTCCAATTGCTGCAGATGTCGGGTGAGATACATCGAATGGGGCATTGTACTCTATCATTGGTCTGATAAGTGAAGAGTACAGAAGAACAATGACCTCACTAGATCTGGATGTGAATCCCTTCATGATCAGGTGGGCAATGTAGAAGGCCTTTCTAACCACTTTAGCAACGTGAGTGTCAAAAGAAAGGCCACTGTCAACCTGGGTCCCCAGGTCCCTGATAACCTCTTCTGTGCTTAGTGGATTGCCACCTATATGGTAGCTTAGGGTTACCTTGTTTTTCCCAAAGGGTATGACTATACATTTTGGCGTTTAACTTCAGGCCATGGCTCTGGTACCAGCTATCTGTTTCCGTGAGTCCCTTCTGAAGGATATCCGTGTCGATGCACTTTCCACTATGGAGTTTGCAGTCATCAGCAAACTTTGTCAGCCAAAGTCCTCCCATGTTTCGTGTACTTCTGAGAAGTAGATGCCGAACAATAGGGGCCAAGGACCGAGCCCTGTGGGACACCACTTGTGACCGGCTTGGAGTCTGACATAGCGCCAGCAACTCTAACCCTGTGGGTTCTGTCCTTAAGCCAGTTTGCAACCCATCTTGTGACATATGGGTTTACATTTAAGCTGGTAAGTTTTTCTACAATACCAGTGGGGTATTGTTGCAAGGTCAAGGTAGGCTGTATGGACTGCCTTTCCTCATCAATGGCCTTGGTGACTGTTTCAAGAAGTCGACCAAGTTCAAAGGCATGATCTGCCCTGGGTCCAATGTCTGCAAGTCCCCTATATCTTTGTTTATGAGCTCCATTATGATCCTCTCCATAGCTTTGCAGACTAGACTTGTTTAATTACCAGGGTCCGTAGAGGCACCGCCTTTGTGGAGTGGGACCACAGTTGCTATCCTGTGGTAAGGCTGAGGTTAAAGAGCTGCCTTATGTGCGGGTTTAATTCCTCATTTAGCTCGTGTAGCACGCAGCCGGGGACACCGTCGGTCCCATTGATGCTGTGTTTTTAGCTTTAGAGAGAGCAGCTTTCACCTGCGCATTTGAGATGTCTGGGAAGGCTACTGGGATAGTTATCTCTCCTTTAGGGGGAGAGGGGTGAAGTTTGCACTGAACCTGTCTGCCAGTATGTTGGCAATGTCTGTGGGTTCAGTGATTTTTGTATCATTTTGGACTAATTCTGAGCATATCTGGGAGTTTCCACCCAGGTTCCTAACATAGCTGAAAAAGGCCTTATGATTGTCCTTTGAATCCATGGCAATTTTTCTCTCAAAATTGGCCTTAGTTGATTTTATGAGTGCTCGTATTTTTTACTAATAATGATCAGGGTGACTTCCCTTTTATGGATTTTGTTCTATCATGTAATAGCTTTCTCCTCTTATTGTAAAGTTTGTTAATGGCTCATGAATTTGAGTCCCTTATTTTCTCTTTGCCAGTGGTATTAAATATAATGCAAATAACAAGGGGGTAAGGGGACAGCCCTGCCCTGCGGCTCTGTTCATTCACAACTTATCAGAGAAGAACCCTTCCACTTTGTTTTTTGCCTTGGATCTCTCAGAAATGGAAATGTTTCCATTGCCCAAGTCATAAAATTCCAGCTTAACCTGCGTAATACTTTCTCCTCCAGACCCATCAACAACAGTGTTTTCTTGCATTCTGTTTTTTTTTCTGGATAATCACTGTCCTATTAATGTTATCAAATGTTTGCTTCTCACATTGATCAATTTTGGTAACACCTTTGCCATTCTTTTAGCCATTATAGACATTAACACTTGATAATCCATGGTTTAAAATTGAAATGGTCCTATATGAAGCTAGATCTGATAGGTCTTTATTGTCTTAAGGTATTACAGCCACCACAACGTTTTCCCCATATGTTGGTGCTTCCCTCCTTTTTAAATACTGTTAAATGAAACCTTCCAGCTTTCTATCCCATTCTTCCCTCTTAGCTTCCAAACTTCACCAGAATACCATCTACTCCTGGAGACTTTCCTGCATATTAGTTGTACATCACGATTTTTATCTCCTCTCCTATCATAACTATTAATTGTTGAACCTCAGCTACGTGTAAGCTTAACTTATTCAAGTCTTCCATAAAGGTTTCAATCTGTGCTTTTTCATGATTTCCTCACTTCTCTGCTTTTATATGAATTTTTATAAAATTTCTGAAATATCTTTAATACTGCTACAGGATCTCTGGTTATTTTTCTTATGGGCTCCCCAAGTTTGGCAACAACCCTTTCTACATTTTATTGCCTAAGTTGTTGTGCCAAAAGGTTTTGTGCTCTGGATTTATCAAAAACATTTGCTTTAACAGCAGTCTTTCTAAACACATGCATATTATCCATGTATTTCCTTATTTTCTCTTTAGCACTCTGCAGTTGCACCCATTTTGTCTTGTGAGATTCCCCTTATTCTGTAAAACATTTGTCAGCCCCTCTAATTGTTGCTATTTAACTATATCTTTTTTACCATATTTTTAAATTCTATTTTTATTTTATTTCACTCAGTACTTTCTATCTTCCCTAATAACTCCTACATAATTTCTACTAAAATTTCCATATTTTTAATTACTTCATTACCCATATTTTTAATTACTTCATTACCCATTTTTATCCTTTTAATTATTGGCACATGATCTGAGGTAGTTTTTGGATGTGTCAGAGTTCTCAATTAAATGTACATATTCCTGTGAAATATAATTTCTGTCTAGTCTAACCCAGTTATTGTACCTTGGAGAATAATATGTAAATTGAGTTCCTACTGCTGAATTCACATCTTTGATGTCAAATGTTTTCATAAGTTTATATTTTCCCTTCTAGGCCCCCCAAATACATCTTCATTGTTGCAAATCAAATTGTATCTCCAGCATGATGGTCATAATATTTTTTTGGCTTCTCTGTCTTCAGTCTGGAAGCCAGCTAACCTAGAGTGATTACTGGCAGCGCCAGCCTTAAAAACAGGGAGCTCTCACTCATGCTCTACAGGTTGACACTGCTAGAATAGGATTTGACATTAAAGCAAAATCTACTTTTCCAGGCCTGTTGGAGTGGTTTAGCCCAGAAATGTTTTGCCGTACCACCTGACCAAAAGAATTTCATATCTACAGGCTATGGTGTGTCCAGAGCCTTCCACACATTTTTCCATAATGACAAGTATGTAGCTCTAGAACTCAGTTCCTCTTGTTCCTGGGTGCTTTTGAGGCGGTCTTCTGTTTTCTAGAGCCATAGCAAAGGAGGAAAATATTGTACCTGATTTACATGTATAGAGTTTTAGGATGTTATACTGACAGAACAAGATTTCAGATAAAAAGGCTAGTTCTTTAATTCCAGGTAAAAATGGCACAGCAGTGTCAAGACAAACCGTATCTAAATCTTTTGGTTTAATTTTGTCCTTTTACAATGGTAAGATTAAGGCATACCATACAAGTGCATCAGCTATTGCAGCTGCCTGTATCCAAAGAGTTTGCTTAAAATGTCTGATGCAGTAAGCCGGTACTGCTAGCTTGGAGTTTTGTAAAAAGAAAAAAATATATATATGTTGTGTGTGTATATCAAACTGATTGATTGATTGGTACAGGTGCTTGTGTTGAAAATGTATTTGTAAAGATGCTTGTGTTAAAAAATGTACCAACAGTGGGTCTTGCCAGACAGAAAAGAAATGCACCTTGTATGTCAGACTTTATTGTAACTGTTGAAATTAATATATTGTAACAGAGGATACTGGAAGGGAAGAGGTTAATCTCAGAGGACTGGAAGGGAAGAGGTTAATCTCAGTCCAGCTAACTTTGAAAAATAGCCTGAAATTAAATTACCTGGTTTAAACCATAAGATTGTATCTTACAGTTCTGATTGCAGCTGGAGACAAAATGCATGTGAAAGCCAGGACTAAGAATCCTACAGTATTGTCCTTAGGGGTGAAGTATTTGCTACCCTGGAAGGGTGGAAGTTTTAAAATGGTTTTATAGCTTCCATATGCTATAACACATCTTGACAAAATGTGTGTGTGTGTGTGTGTGTGTGTGTGTGTGTGTGTGTGTGTGTGTGTGTGTGGTAACACAAATGTGCAAGAATCTGGCTCACTGTCTAGTAAAAGGGGTAGTGTGGCAAATAGATGTTGGGTGACTAGATGTATGTGATGTTATTCTGTAATACAGCACTGAAATTATGTTTTAATACTATATGTGGCAGAAATCTCGGGGCAGCCTGTTTTTGAAACCTGACAAAAGGACCACTCATCAAAGTCATTTTTACCTTGCTCTAGTAAGTAAACTAGGGAACAGTAATTCTTTAGATTTGTCAGGAAAATATAGTGAGGTTAGTTAAGTATTCATTTTCTGTTATCTGTATGAATCTTTCCAGCGGTGTTATTTTTAATATTTCCTATGGCAAACTTTTTATTGTAAATAGATATTTAGTATTTTCATTATATTTAAGTGTTCATTGTGGCTGATCTTTTAGATAATATTTTAACCTTTGAGACTATATTTAGTGACACTGGCTGCTTTTGAAAGCCTTTTTGTATTGGTCAAACACTACCATTTCTATTGGTATTCATTTTACTCAGTATAAATGGCTACCCTTGTAAGAACCTTAGAGTAGCTGACTTTGGAGTTTTCTGGTGGCAGTATCTACCTTATAGTCTGGGCAGAGGGGGCATAGCTGGTAAATCTGTGCGCGTTAGCTACTTGGAACAAGGACACAGAGCACTGATTTCACAGAGGGTGGTGGATGATTTGGCATGGAACAGTAGTTTGAGGACTCAACTCTACAATTGTCAGTGGGGAATCTTTTTTATTTGGGGCCAAGAGGGAAACCCAGCTCTGGGACTGTTTGTGTTCCCTGTGTGCTTCTAAGGGAAATTGTGCTTGGTGCAGAGAGCTGCATCTGAAAATACTGTGCATCTATTTTTGTTCCAAGTGAACGTCTCTCACCAGTGTCTGAGGATTGAGACAACTTGATTACTGGCCCAGAGGAGGGGCATCACATCTTGTTCCCATATAGTGTCTGGACTGTTCTTAAAAATATCCAAACTAGTACTTTAATGTAATTTGGTAGTCTGTTCCGTGCATCATCTGCTTTTTCAGAGAACCAGTTATTACACTTCTCATTTCTATACTGAGTATTTCTATACAAAATATTCTACATAGGTTATCTGGTGATTCTCTACTACTTTTTGATAACTGCAAACATTCCCAGAGGTAGTTGTCTCTAAGTGCCATATATACCTGAATAAGATCTCCTCTTAGATATTTGCAAGAGACACTGTACAAGTTCAGATATTTTAGTATTTCGTGATAACTTAAATTCTCATGCCCATGGATACCCTTGGTATATTTCCACTGTACTCTTTCCAGTTTACTCAAGCTTATTTTCTTATAAGGTTTTCAAATTGTTCCATACTTAGTTTGGGGCTAGTGTAACAAACAATGCATTCATCATTTCTGATTTCCTAGACTTTATAAATCTTAATACAGCCAATAGTTCCATAAAAAGAGTTATGTACTTACCATAATTTAGCATCTGTGTTTTCCTGTGCCACTATTCATCACTTCTGGGTCTTGGGATACAACACTGGATCCAAGCCAGCAACTTATCAGACAGATCCTAGGCTTGAGCTCCTCCCACTCCCATAGTCCCTTGCTGCCCTCTAGCCCCTTAGATCAAGTTTCCCCTAGACCTATAAAACAGCCGGAGTAGACCTGAACCACCAGATAGGACATCTCCCCTTTTTCTAGGTCCCCTTGGAGAACATATCTGATGTTATCCATGTCACTATTCCTCACTTCTTTGTCAGATTCCCCAGCTACCATAAAATCCTGGGTGGTCTAATGGAAAGACATGCTGAAGAATTGTGGAGCCAAAAGAAGCCTTGTTCCTGTCAAGCTTGTAATGAGTGACAAAAGTGTGAGCAGTAGACCAGGTGGCTGCCGCACAAATCTTGTCTAAAAAATGTTGGGCCAAATAGCCGACATAGCCATAGATCTCGTGGAATGAGCTCTCTCAGATCCTGATAAGGACAAACCCTTAGAAAAATAAATCCTAGAAATACATTTGGAAATCTAATGAGATATAGTAATGTTAGATACCTCCTGACCCTGCCTGTTAGCAGAAAAGGCCACAAACAGCTGGTCAGATTTGCAAAATCCCTTTGTCCTGTTTAAATAGAATCCTAGTGGTCAGTGTACATAGTGTATGCAGCAAATATTCTCATTTATTGGAGTAGTTGGTGAAGAAAACTGGCAACTGAATGGATTGATTCAAACTTGCCTCAGTGGCCATTTTGGGCATGAAAGAGAGATTAGTCCAGAGAGCCACACTATTTCTATAAAAAAATTGTGTATGGAGTCTTATTAGAGAGCCTGCAATTCAAAAATTAATCTTGCTGATGTTACTGCCACCAAAAAAGTCAGTCTTCCAGACAGAAACTTCGTATTACAAGTTGTGGCAGGCTCAAAGGGACTCTTAAGAGACTGCAAAACCAAAGGAGAAGGATCTTTGATAGGAGGCCTAAACAGGAAAACAACTTTCAAAAAGGCCTTGCAAAGGAGAGAAGAAAAGGTAGGTTCCTCACAAGCATGGAAATTAGAAATGGCTGCCAATTGCAGCTTTATAGTGGAGAAACTAGCTCCATCCTGAAAAAAAGAAGACAAGAGTAATAAGATGTTTGGAATGAGAGCCGAAAAGGGATCCAGATTCCACTGCTTGGCCGTGATAGAGAATCTTTTTTATTTACTACCACAAACCTGAGAAACCAGAAGAATGTCTCTGATGGTGAGGCAAGCCTGGGCTGGTTTAGAATTACATGAAGTGGAAAAACCACGTGGTCAGACAAAGTCTGAAGGCTTGGGATTGGAAGGGGAGAGGAGTGAGAAATCAGATTTGGATGGGGATCTAGTACCCAAGGGGGTACTTCAGATGAGACATTTTAAGAGGGGGGAACCACACCTGCTGAGGCCAGAAGGGGGTGATGAGGATCAAGGCAGCCTTGAGAAGTCAAGCTTTCTGAATCTCTGGGAATGAGAGGTATAGGAGAGTAAGCATAAAGTAGACCAGGAGGCTAGTAGTGAACTAGAGCATCCCTGGGTGACTCCCTGGCTGGGGGGATCAGGGGGAAGTATTGACTACATCTGTGATTGTGAGGAGAAGCAAATACATCGCAGCTTGGACAACCCCAGCGAGGGAAGATCTGTCGCCACTGAGGGATTCGGGCACCACTCATGAGGACTCAAGATAGTCTTGCTAAGCGTGTCTTCAAACACATTGGACTCCCTGGGAATGTGCATTGCAAGGAGAAAGCACCCAGAGGACATCGCCCATTCCCACTCTCTCATGGCCTTGTGACAAAGCAGATAATGTGTGCTTCCTTGTTTGTTGATGTAACACACAACCGCCATGTTGTCCGTGTGCACTGCAGTGGTACCAAGAGGAAGGTAGTCCTGAAAGGCTTGCAACTTGAAAAGAACTGCTGTCATCCCCAGTACGTTTATGTGCAGTTTGTCTCTGCAGGGTACCACGTACCTTGGACCATCTTACCTGCTAGAGAGGGGGCATTGCCAGTGAAAGCTTCGGTGGTCACATGGCATGGGGGGGTTGCTGCTACTAGATCAGGAGACAGAATCCACCAAAGGAGATTACGCCCGCACACGAGTGAGGTAGATGAAAGCGGTCATCGGATGCGACTGAGAAGACCACTGGACTGCTAGTCCACTGTACAACCCTCCTGTAAAACCTGGCTAACAGCACCAGAATCCTGCCGCTATGGATCCTAAGGACCTGAGATCGAGACAGATCTAGGAAGCACTGAACATGAAATCTGATTAGTTGTACACGCCTGAGTGGTAAAGCTGCAATCTGACGGTGTCCAGCGGGATGCCAATAAACTCCAAGTTTTGGGATGGAATCAGATTAGACTTTGGTAGATTCATGCTAATTTCTAGCTGGTCGAAAAAGTGAAGACCATACTGAGTGGCTGTGACCAGTACATGCTTGATGGGAGCTGTGAGGACTAGTTGTTGAGGTAAGGAAATGCCTGGATTCCCAGCAGTCTCAGGTGAGCTGCCAGCATTGCCATGCACTTGAACAACTGGGGGGCTGTGGTGAGACCAAAGGGCAGGGTCCTGAATTGGTAATCAAGTGCCCCTACTTGAAAGTGGAGATGTTTCCTATAGCGCCTGTCTATTTTTATGTGATTTGTACACATCCTGGAGAACCACAGAGCGCATCCAGTTGTTCTTGTGCAGAAGCAGCACCATGGACTAAGTGACCATCCAGAACTTGGACTTCTTGATGGAGCGATTTAACTCGCTTAGGTCCCGAATTGGGATGTAGGTTGCCAGTCGTCTTTGGTACCAGAAAGAAGCAAGAGTAAGTTCCGGATTCTCTTTGTCCTGAGGGGACCTCTTGGATGGCTCTCTTCTGAAGAAGCTTGAGCACTTCTTGCTGAAGTAACTGCCTCTGACGGGGTGGTGCATCAGGAAGATGTTTCCTGATTGGGGAGGTTGGGAAAAAGAGAAAGAAATAGCCCCTGGAAATAATGTTTAGCACCCATTAATCTCTTGTAATGTTTGCCCAAGCCAAAGTGTGCAGCGACAAACTATCCACCACTGCCTCGAGGGCAGGACAGTCTGGCAGTGCATCAGGAATACTGGAAGGGCTTCTCAGAGAAGAGTTCCCTGGAGACTTGATTTTTGTGGACCCCCTCTGCCTCTGAGGTGGCGTCTGCCATTGGACCTTCTCCACTGACCTCTAAGAGGGTTCGTCCTGATCGTCTTGAAAGGAAGACTGTGACTTCCAGAACCATAATTTTGTAGTCCCTTGTGTCATAGAAAAGGACCTCTGAGGGGTAGAAAACTTTATTCCCACAGCTGACAGTCTTCCTTTCCTGCCCGCTATGTGTAAGTGTCTCTTTGGCTGATGGACCAAAGAGAGTTGATCCATCAAAGGGGGCATTGGTGAAGGATGCTTTAAAGGACTCTGCAAACCAGCATAGGCGCAGCCAGGCAAAACATTAAATAGCGATGCCTGTACTAGCTGCTCGAGAGGCGCCTTCTACAACATTGGAAATGAGCCTCAATGAGGAATTGGCCAAGAACCAAAGAATGGATAGTTTGGGGGGGAACACTTTGCTCAAGTCCTCAGCAAGCAAAAACTCAAAGGGAAGTGGTGAGTTCCTTGACCAAATCCCTCCTCTAGAGGCAGGTGGTGTGCCAAGTAATTAAGCGTCCACAAACCAAAGGTATCTGAAGCAAAAACCTGCTTTCAGTGTCTGTCAATTCCCCGAGTTTCTCTGTTAGGGGGGATGAACAGACATACTGTGCTCTGCAAACTCCTTTTTAGTGGCAGCAGCTACCACTTTAGCATCGACTGGCACCCCTTTGGACCAGAATAGTCTGTCTGTGGGAGCTCTTAGAACCTTGTCTGCTTGTTTTGGCAATACCTCCACAGTATCTGGCTCGTTCCATGCTCTGATAGTGATAGTTTTACCAGCCCATATGCATGGGGGGATCACAGGTGGTAGATGGTCTGATTCCAAAAGCCTTGAGGAATATGGACTCTCTGAGGATGAGGGTTGGGAAGACCATCCACCCTTCAACCTGAGGATCTCCAGGATGTTCCCTGAAGGAGACTTCTTCGGGTAGAGATCTGAGGGGACCCATCCCCTTCATCGAGGTCCGTATCCTTGGTGAGACTATGTGAGAGACTAAGTGCCTCCTCTTGCACAATTTCTTCAGAGTCCTCCCCGAGCCTGCCTTTGAGGACGTACCTCAGAAGAGTGAAGAACCCCAATTGAGGTAACTCCCGAAGACTGGTTTGAGAGGGCTGATAGGAGCAGGATGAGGAAGGTCCTCTTGGGGGCTGAGAAGGACCCTGGATAGTAGGGGAGGCAGCTCTAGCAGAGAAAGTCCTCTCTACTACCAGGAAAGCCAAAGGTCTGGATGATGCGCCATTCCTGGTGGGCAAGACCACTTGAGAAGAGGGAACACAGCATGCCACCACCTCAACACCCTCAAATAATACCAGCCCCAAACTTTCGAGAGCTGAAATACCAAGGGGCAGAAACTAGTCCGAAAAGACTGGACCTGAACCCTCCCCCAAGGACTTTGGAGCGACTGGTCGGGCATGGGACCCCATCTGCTCTGAGGGAGGAAGAGCAGAACCAGTCAGGGACTCAGATGGGGTAGAGGCAAAGTGGGCTTTAGATATCCCTGTCACTTCCTCACTGTGCCCCAGGGCCTGGAAGTCCAAAGCCACCTGGGTTGGACGAGGAGATTAAAGCGGAGGAGCAAGGGAAGAACCTCTAGCTGGATGGGCAGGGGACGCAAGAAGCCCCAACTCAGTTTGAGCCTTGAGAAAAGGACCTCATCATCCTGTCCATGTTAGAGGGAAGCAAGCTCCTGGAAAACCTAGAAAAGGTAGAAGATCTAGCTGGGGATACATGCCTAGACCTCTAAGACTTTCTATGCCTCTCAGAAGATTGGCTTTTGTGCATGGGAGTTGCCAAAGGCTGCTCTATGCCAGAACCCGAAGGAGAGTACTCTGTTATGAAAATGGGATCCAACATGGATCCTGGACCTGCCTGCTTAGGATCCAAGCATTGAGAACCCGAATGCCTCTGATCAGAGGAGGTCAGATACATGGTAGGTCCAGTCTTGGTCGGATCCAAAAGTGTCTTAAGCAGAGGCCTTGGATCTGGGGTTAGATTCATGGGACCTAGAATCCGAGGTCTTCAGATCTGACAGAGCCGAGGCTGGAGTCATACCCAAGGAGCTAGAATCAGGCAGCCTAGGTTTCTTTGTGGAAGAGGACCCCGAGACAGGAGGAGCCTTTCTTTTGTGGTCAGAGGGACCCGGCTTGGCCAGAGACTGTGTTTGTAAATGGTGCCAAAAGGCTTAACAAAGGAAAGTAGAAGAATAACTAGACAAGAGGGGAGGGTGCAAGACTAAGGCTAGAACTCGGATACAAAAATTCAAATTCTACAGAGAAATACAAAAAGAAGGTATAAAATTTAGCACTTATCCCCAGAGGAGACTTGAGCCAAGGGAATCTACATTTGAATTGGTGAGCAGCAAACAAGATCTGACAGTTTAGAGGGCATCAAGGGACTGTGGGAGTGGGAGGAGCTCAAGCCTAGGATCCATCTGATAAGTTGCTGTCTCGGATCCGATGTCTGATCCTATGACCCAGACGTGAAGAATAGTGACATGAATAACATCAGATCTGTCATTAACCAGTTGGTTGATATAATTGGAAAAACTCAAAAGCTGGATCTATCCATATACCCAGGTCCTTAAATGAATTTACAGTTTCAATCACTGTGTGCTGTTAAATATTCACCTTTCAGTTTGTCTCCCAAATCTCATATGCTTGAGTTTTGATGTATTTATTAGTATATTATTCTACTGTGCCCAAATGGTCAATTTTGTCAAGTTCTTTTACAGATGCGCCTTATCTGTAATGTATGATCTGAAGTAGTTACTTCATTTGCTCTGCAACCTGTGGGTATCGGATCCGACCGCTTTCCAAGCTACAAGATCCGAGCTCCTAGCTCCTCCCCCTACCCATAATCTCCTGCTACCTGCTGTATTATCTCAGATCGTTTTTTGCCGCGGCTGAAGTAGCTATCCTTTGAAGAGCTCCTGGCTTTGGTGAGATCGTTTACTTATTAAAGTCCTTTTTTCTCTAGCGTTTTTGTGAAGTTGTAGATAGTGTACGTGTTTGTAGGCCCCTGGGTTTATTTTCGGTGGTTTAGTTTTCTCGTAGTTAGTTGTTCCTCTGTGTGACACCCCCCCTTCTTAGTGTTTGGGTGTGAGTGAGTTTAAAATGGCTGAAGGTCCCAAAGCCGTTTTTTCGAAGTGTACTGAGTGTGGCCATAAGCTTTCACCTGCTGATGGCCACACTCAGTGCGTTTTATGCCTGGGGGTGGCCCATTTATTTATAGCCTGCCAATTTTGCGCGGCCTTTAACCCCCAGGCCATTGGGGACAGGAATAAGCTGATCCTGGCGGGAAAGCTGCCCCAGGAATCGGCTTCTTCCTCTCCCACTCAGGCTGCTTCAGCAGCCCCGGTGTCTTCTGCACCCCTTGCTCAGCCCGGGACTCAACCTCCCTCTTTGGGTTCGAGCACGGGTGACGCTGGTGCCTCTTCCTCCAGATAGAAGAGGCACAAGGATAAGGAAGGGCACAAATCCCATAAAAGGCGGGCTGAGACTCGACCCTCAGCCCCGCCATCTAAACTGACTCTCCCTCGAGGGTCTCTGGATCCTCCCCCTCTCAGCTCCGTTCGCCCAGCTTTTCGCCGGAGCCAGAGGAGGAGGACCGGTCTCCCTCGAGGTCGTCGAGGCGGCCCTCCCGGATTGCCTCGATGACTTCCTCTAGATCGACCAGAAGCCTCACCGAAGCGGATATGGATCGGATGATGCGTCGATTCATACAGACCCAAATGCAGATGTGGGGTGCTCTTGCCTCCCCCCCCCCCTCTGGGAGGGAGCGCGGCCCCCATTTTTGCTCTGATCACTCCTTCTCCGACTCATTTTCGGGTCTGAGTCGTCTGATCTGGGCCCTTTCGGAGCCGGGGATTTGTCGGCATTGATAGCGCTGGTCTCTTTGCCGACTATACCCTCGAGCGTGTCGGATCAGAGTTCTCTGGGCCGAGGGCTGAGCGTCGGATCCGGGGGAGTTGGTGTGTCTTCGGCGCTGCTGGGTTCGGAGCGTACCTCTCTCTCGGCGCCGACTGCATCGGCCCCGACCCCGATTCCTACCTCGAAGCCGAGGAGGATGCTTTTGGAGCCTGGCGAGAGTAGTTCTCCTTCGGCTTTTGAGGTAGTGGAGAGGGTACTGTCGAGGTCCTCCAGGTCCCTGGTCCAGGCTTCGGATCCTCCCGTACCCCCCCCCCCTGCATGTGGGTCTATCCTTCATCATCTGACCATGGGGACAGCCTGCTCAAGCCCTCCAGCTAGTTCCCTTGGAGAAACAAGAACCCATGGACGAGCCCTCTTCGGATAGCCCCACCGAGGAGGTCCCTCGTAAACGTAGGTGTAAAAGGAGGCACCTGGACTCCCCTGAGTCCGTTACCACCGACATGGATTTAGATGAAGGGGAAGGTTCCCCAAGGTCACCCCTCGACATCATGGAAATGAGTGTATTAGATGGGGGGTGGTCTGCCCAAAAACCTTCCGTGGATGAATCAGTGTTCCTGGAGGCGTTTGAGGCAGGCCCATCTACCTCCTGGGTGTCCCTTCCGGCTGACCCCCTGGTAGACTTAGTTACTACCAGGGCGTGGAAGGAGCTCGACACCGTGGAGCCAATTCCTAGGCATCCTGGTAAAGTCCTTAGCCCCCCTACAGATGGGCAGTCTTGGGCCAAGGGAACTCCTGTTGATGCCATGTTGGTGGCGGCTGCCACCAAGAAAGAACTCGCACAGGAGAGTTCTTCGGTCCACCCGCCAGATAAGGAATCTCTAGCACTGGACCGCATTGGGAAGCGGATGTTTGCTTCAGCGACCTTCTCGATAAGGGCGCTGAACTATATGGCACATACCATCAGGCTACAGTGAGACTTGATTAAGGAATACGCTGCAGCCCCCGGAGTCCATGTCGGTCGGAGACGAGAATGTTTTTTCGACTCGGATGGCCATTCTAAAATCCATTTCTAACACGTCCATGCAGCTTCTCTCCCATGCAATGGAGGGAGCTGCTAGGGCCAGCGGAGCCGGGGTCGTCTTGCGACGTCACGCCTGGCTCAGTCTTTGCGACTTCGTGGATCCCTTCAAGGCGTCCTTTGCGAACGCGCCCTTTGGATCTTCGCTTTTCGGCAAGACCGTTCGCGATACGCTGGTCCAAAGTGAAAAGGACGGGAAGACGCTGTCTGCCGTCGGAGTCCGCTTCTCTAATCCCCAACGATCCTTTTCTAGGAATCAGAGGGGACAAAAGAAGCTGTGGTTCCACAAGTCTCAGCAATCCCATCCAGCTTCGGACCCCTCGTCCTGTAGAGGCAGAGGAGGACAAGGTGGACACCGGCCCAGAGGCAGAGGGGGACCGCGTAACTTCGGGTCTACAGAACCTTTCTCGGACAGACCCGCGCAGCAGCCCTGAGGGCTTGCCTGACTGTCCCTCTCTAGAGGCAGTCGGGGGGCGGTTGACTGAGCACCTGTCAAATTGGGAGTCCTTACGACAGATCGATGGGTGCTCCGTATCATATCCAGAGGTTATTCCATCCCCTTCATAAACCTTTCCCCCAAGATCAGACGCCTCCCCGATGTACCACCCGATCAGAGGGAGGCAGCGGCTTTAGAAGTATCGAAGTTGCTAGAAAAAAGAGCCATCCAGCCCGTCCCCCCAGATCAGTCCGGATTGGGTTATTACTCCAGGTTCTTTTTGGTGCCAAAGAAAACGGGGGACCTAAGACCCATCTTAGACCTTTCCGCTCTGAACCTATTCATTCCCAAGGAAAAATTCTGGATGGTCACCCTCCAATCAATTCTCCCCCTTCTGCGGGAGAATGACTGGATGTGTTCTATAGACCTCAAGGATGCGTACTACCACATTTTGATGGACAGACGATCCAGAAGGTTTCTCCGCTTCCGGCTGGGGGCCAGTCAATATCAGTTCAGGGTTCTTCCGTTCGGCCTCACCTCAGCCCCCAGGGTGTTCACCAAAGTCATGGCAGTGGTTGCAGCCCACCTGAGACTTCAGGGCATTCAGGTCTTCCCGTACCTAGGCGACTGGCTCCTTACCACCGCCAACAGGCATCAACTCTGTGTGGCAAGAGATTACGCTCTGACTCTTGCCCACAACTTAGGCATCTCAGTAAATCTGCAGAAATCCTCTCTGTGCCCCGTTCAGACCCTGGAATTCATAGGGGCCAGGTTGGATACCCGTATCTCTCGAGCTACCCTAACTTCAAACAGGCTGAGCAGCTTGTCATATCGGGTATTAGCCCTTCTTCAGAGTCCTGCCCCACCGGCGGAGTTATTCTTGAGGTCACTAGGGTCTATGGCGGCAGCGATCGGTCTCTCCCTTCACACACGCCTGCGAATGAGGATATTGCAGTGGACCTTGCAAGTTCAGTGGTCCCTATCACTCCACCCGTTGAACACTCCGATACCACTGAGCAGAGTTTGGAAGGACTCCCTTCTTTGGTGGCTCCACGCGCGGGAACTCGGAGAAGGGAGGCCCTTTGTGATCCCCCCCCCACCCCAACCACATTGACCACGGATGCTTCTCACCTCGGGTGGGGGGTGGGGGGGCATTGTTCAGGCAGATCCGTCCAAGGCACGTGGACATCCCTAGAGACCGCTTTGCATATCAGTGTCCTAGAGATGAGGGCGGTGCTTTTGACGTTGCAAGCTCTCCATGACCTTCTCCCTCTGGGGACTATTGCAATCCAGACGGACAATATGTCAGTAGTCTGGTATATAAACAAACCGGGAGGTCTTATCCCCTTTGTCGAGAGGCTATGAGAGTTTGGGAATGGGCGATATCCACCAACCTGTTTCTGGTAGCAATGCACATTCTGGGTTGGTCCAACATATTAGCGGACAAACTGAGTCGAGTACTTCTCACTCCGTACGAGTGGTCTCTCAGTCCATCTGTTGCGGAGCAGATCTTCCGCAAATGGGGTTGGCCTCGCTGCGATCTTTTTTGCTTCTCCATTAAACACAAAATGCAGCGAGTTCTTCGCAATACTTCCCCCCAAAGGGAAGAATCCCAGAGACGTTCTCTTTCATGCTTGGCCTCCCGGTCTCCTTTATGCTTATCCCCCCCTCCCGCTTATGATAAAGTTCATACAGAAAGCCTGTCGGTTGGGGAGCAGAGTTATCCTCATAGCCCCATTCTGGCCTCGACAGATCTGGTTCCCTTATCTGCGGTCTCGCAGTGTGGCTCCTCCATGGATTCTGGATCCCATTCCTGACCTGATCTCGCATCCTGTGGGTTGCCAAACCCCTAACCTGGTGAACCTCAAGCTTACGACTTGGTTGATCTAGTTCCAATGATGGCTAGGACTCCCGGTATCTCTTCTCCTGTTAAGGCCATACTGGTCGCGGCTCATAAGCCGTCTACCAGAAAACTTTACAATAGTAAATGGAAACGTTTCTCCATCTGGGCTAAAGACAAGGGCCTGGACCCATTTACAGTTCCTATTCCGACTATTGGACTTCCTGTCACTGATTTTTCGGAAGGGAGCAAGTGCTTCTACGGTTAAGGTGCAGTTGGCAGCCATCTCCCATTTTCATGTAGGTGATGGCTTAGGGTCCTTGGCATCTACAAAATTATGCAAAACTTTCTTGCGGGGCATCTTTCTTTTGAAGCCGCCTGTGAAAACTGTGGTGCCTCCATGGGATTTGACCTTAGTCTTACAAGCCCTGACAAGTCCACCCTTTGAGTCTGCGGCCTCGGTTCCGTTAAAGTTCTTGTCGTGAAAAACTGCCTTCTTAGTGGCTATTACTTCGGCCAAGAGGGTTTCAGAACTTCAAGCACTGTGTATGAAACCCCCTTACCTTATTTTTCACAAGGATAGTGTGTCCCTCAGGACTAACCCGTCTTTCTTACCTAAGGTGGCTTCAGAGTCAAATATTAATCAATCAATAAATTTACCAGTGTTCTTCCCAAATTTTCTGAACAAAGGGGAATACAAGTTGCACAAACTGGATGTACACAGACAACTACGTTTCTACTTGCACAGAAATAAAGATTTTCGCAAGTCGGACCAGTTGTATGTATCCTTTGCAAAATCAGCTATGGGTAAAGCCATTTCCAAAGTGACCGTAGCAAATTGGATCTGTCGGTGCATAATTCACGGCTACATATAGTCAGGCAAACCAGCCCCTATTGGAATTCACGCTCATTCTACAAGGTCTGTGGCCACCTCAGCAGCCTTTTGGTCCCGGGTTCCCTTGGACGACATATGTTCAGCAGCTACTTGGTCCTCTTCTTATACATTCATTTCTCATTATAAACTAGATATGATTTTGAGAGGCAGGGCTTCTTTTGGCTCCGCTGTGTTTCGGAATATCCTTCCGTTAAGGCCACCCAGGTTTTTCTTGAGTAGCTGGGGACTCTGACCCACAGGTTGCAGAGCAAATGAAGTAACTACTTCAGATAAAGAAGTTATGTACTCAACATAACGTTCCATCTGAGTAGGTACTTCATTTGTCTGCAACAGACCCCCCCCCCCTGCCATCCCCCGAACCTTTTCTGGATTTTCTGGTCACCTGTAAGTTTCTTGTCAGGAGATTAGATATGGTGTATTCCTCTCTCGAGGTTATTAGTTGGGTGATGAGGCAAAAAAGTCGATCTGAGGTAATACAGCAGGTAGCAGAGGATTATGGGTAGGGGGAGGAGCTAGGAGCTCGGATCTTGTAGCTTGGAAAGCTGCCGGCTCGGATCCGATACCCACAGGTTGCAGACAAATGAAGTACCTACTCAGATGGAACGTTATGGTGAGTACATAACTTCTTTTTTACCCAATTTCAGGTCATCTGTGTATAGACTGTAGAACACATCAGATGAGTTAGATCTGAATGATGCAATCTTAAGGGGCTAGGACAGAGCCCTGTGGGACCCCCTGACTGTAAGAATTTCACCTGTCCAGTTGCTGTATACTTGCCATGTCCTGTTTGTAAGCCATGCAGCTGTCCATCTTATCAAGGGAACATTGATACCTAGTTCTACTTTGATTAGTGTTTCATGTATGACCCTGTCAAATGCTGAAGTTAAATCTATATAAATTACATCACCACACATTTTTTCATTCATAGTTGCTGTTATATTATAGAGCATCATGTTACAGGTGGTAATAGATCTATTTTCAACATATGCATACTGATATATGGTTTCAAGTCTCAACCTTTCCAGTTCTAGCAATAACTTTATATTGGCTTCTCCATTATTTTCCCACAACATGCAAGTAGACTTAAAGGTTTATATGACTTTGGGTTTGTCATACTCCCTTTTCCCTTGGACAGGTTTAATAAGCATATGTCTCCAATCTTGAGGAATCTCCCTGTGTCTATATGACCTGGTTAAAAACAGATATAATGGTAGTTGTTGCTGAAGTGTTCTCAGGTCATTATTACTAATTCTGTCTTCTTGTGCTTTGTTTGGATCCAGTTTGAGCAGTTCTTTTTCAATATAATCTGATTCCAGTATCTGAGGTTACCTGGATGTCACTAGGGTGACTTATCACCCCCTTTGCGGAGCCAAACTGTTTTGCATAAGATGTAAGTATATTTACAATCTGTTGTCTCTAAGAAAAACTGTGTGTAGGTTCTAAAAATTAATCGGTTTGTATGTACTCCTACCACATCTTGTGTACCTATAAAAATGTTTACTATTATGCTCAATATCTTCATATAAATTTCTTCAAATTTATCTTGATCTCATCTCACACTATGCTTAATTTGTTTGCCCAGCTTGTTTCAGTTTTCAAAGTTGTATCTCGACCTCTCTTCCAGTTTGTATTTGTCTCTCACCTTAATCGGGTATCTTGCTCCTATGGAAATGTATCCCCCTGACATTATATCCCTAGATCCTGATGTTAAGCATTTTTTTTTTTTTTTGCACTGTTTCTTTTTCAAAACTTTCCACATTCCATCTGTAGTTGTATGCAATACACGCTTGGCATCCTTTCAATGAGCAGAGTAGAACAGTTTATCAGTTTATTTCTGTAGGGCATGGCATGTTACCTCCTCCTTAGGTCCGCTTACTGCCATCTTACTGCTTAAGCACTCCCTCCTCACAGTATGAATGGTACTGCAGTAGTGAACATACTGTCAATAACTGTAGGTGTTCAAGTAGAGGGCTCACTGCTGTAGTATGGGATCCCTTACTTTGATGACTCCACTGCTGTTGTAGAGAGGCTGATAAAGCTAGACACCCTCTTTTCCTAGCTCCACTTTCTTCTCCTTGGGGTGGAATTAACTTAGACCCTTGTTGACTTCAGCCATCCCCAAAAATGTTGGAAACGGTACAGACTTTTCTCTCCTTTATACAGTAATGCACTTTGTGCCCTTTCTGGTATGAGGTAGACTGGCAACATCCAGGGGATGTCCAGAATTCTGGAAGTTGCTCTAAATGGTTGGGTATCTGCTTGCACAGTAGTTTCCTACATGTTGGGCATGATACTGTTGCCAGTATCCTTCTATTCAAACATCTTGGTTATTCTGGGTATGCTTGCACAACTGTACTTTTAAGGTTAAATTATAATGACAAATTTATCCTGAGAGCAGTAATAAATGTGCATGTGGCTTGCTACATTTCTTAAGAGACATACTGTTTTAAAATGACAGAAGGTTAGAGTTTGTGCTGGCCTAACTGATCGGTTCAGTTAGGAATCCAAGTGCTGTAGGATGCTGGGAGGAAGGGTATGAAAGATGGTGGCCAACTCTTGTTTGCTGATGCCAGGTAGTGGGTGGGTGCACTAGCCTGATTCTTTCACAAGAGTTGCATGAAAAGACCAAGAATCTCAGTTCTTCAGGAAGGACTTGAAACCCGGACCAGCGAAGGAGTACTTACACTGTAGGTAAGCATTTCTGGTGTGCAGAAATGTGCATCTGATTTGGGATTTGACATGTGGGGGGGCATTAAAGTGAACTTTGGGGGGGTTACACAGGGCTGTGTAGGAGCAGGACCATAATAGAAAATACTTTGGGTCCTGCAAGGGGACTACCTCCTTGCCATAGCTAATTAATTTCCCTTCAGTTATCTTTGGATGCCAGGAGTTGGGTGGGGAGAACGAGTGGGACATTTGCTTGATGGTGATTGATTATCTTGGATAGAAGCCAAAAACAGGATTTACACATTGTTGAAGTAGCTATACTAAATGTTTAAATGTTTATTTTTATTTAATCTAGGAAGTTCATGTTATGGAAAAGACATGTTCTGAACAAAGCCTATCAGATAAATCGGTGATTCAAGCAGGTTGTACCTCGCCTGGCACTGCAAAGCTAAATGTGAAGGAGCCTGAAAGTTCATTTGGGAAATCCCTTCACTCTCAGCCTTCAGGTAAGAAGCACCATGCATGTTTTTGTACAGTGCTTTATATGCAAAACTTTACTCAAAAGAAGGCAGTAAAATGAAGACATTTGAATGAGTTTATTCTGACAAAAAATACTGATTTTGTTTATGGAAAAGTTTTAGCTTTTTTCCCTACCATTTAGTGGATTACAGTTGCAAATACCTTACAAAAAGATTATAAGGCCTAAAAATGTCCTACATGGACCGACCCGTATTCCTGTCACTGCACTCTGTATCCTCTACATATTGCTAAGAGGCGATATGTGTCTGGCGTACAAGGCACCCCCTACCCAGTACTGATGGATTTATGGCATATCAGCAAGTTGAGCTATATCAAAATACTAGGTCTAAGGAATCTAAATCTTTTCTAAAGCATCAAAAGAACAGCTTGGATGAAGAGGTGTATTTCGCAGAGGATACT
The DNA here is from genome assembly GCF_019279795.1 of Protopterus annectens. NCBI lineage: Eukaryota > Metazoa > Chordata > Ceratodontiformes > Protopteridae > Protopterus > Protopterus annectens. Next base: position 635,402,863 of record NC_056731.1, read on the forward strand.
GCTATTATGAAACAGACTCTCAGTCCACATAAAAACTGCCCTCTGTATAACTAATGGACAGATGCAGCTCCTAAATGCTTTATCCCATACATGGGTCCCCTTAAATTATCTATGGTATGATCCGAGTTATTCTCATTAGATGTAGTATAATTATCTACCGTAGGAAAATGGATAGGCTTAAAATGGCTCGCAAGGGCAGCTAGGTAGTACATGCCTATGAACCTATAGATAAATGAATATGTAATGGGTATGATATTTTTTCACTGTTGTAGAAATGACAGCATATCGATGTCTGGCTTGACTTCAGAACGTTGCCATAGTCAGGCAGACATCCTTATACCTGGACTTCAACGTGTTTATGGTATAGCTGGGCTCTTATCCAATCCAGCTTAAGTTTTCTTGCTGCAGTACGAGTAATCTGGTATTTTGATGCGGTATTGAGCACTGTCAATCCCTTAATTCAGTCTGGCTTGTACAGAGAAGTACCTCACTGGGGAAACGTTCTCATAAGATTTAGATTTGATATTGTAGATTAGAGTTGATATTGTAGATTAGAGTTGATTTGATATTGTAGATTAGATTTGATATTATAAATTAGATATAGATATCTACATATGTAGATGTACAGATTCGATATAGATATGTAGATGTAATAAATATTATGATCTCCTTGCTTGTAGCATGAGTTTTCAGGTATCGGGAAGAAATATCAATTTCTAAAGGTAATAACTGCATTATTTGTAGGTAGCAGATCCTACAAAAATAGTGGAGCATATCATCTCCTGTATCCCTCCTGGTATGTTCAACCAGAAGACCACTGGACAAAGAACAAAATCTTTCCAGGACTCTGAACCACAAAGGTTAAGCACCATGTCCAGGACTGCCATTGTGTTAGCAAAATTCTCCATTGTGCCCTGCTTAAGAGGGGAAAAATCACTCCAGTGCAGGAAAATGAGTGCACTTTGGAGTACATTTTGCTATAGATGCTACCACAGTTGGTGAATTGGTGTGTATGCTGCCTTTGCTCAAAACACAACTACACCGCTGTGAGATCTGCCCAAGGTTCAGTCAACAAAGTAAGAAAGCCCTCATTACACGAGTACAAGAGGATAAGTGACTAGCAGACCTAGTCAAGATGTCCACCTTGACTCAAGAGATGCAGCAGTAGGGACCTGCGAATGTCTTGTATTAACAAACAAAAAAAAAAGCCAGGAAGAAACTCTTCTCAAAAAGAGAAGAGAGGGGAGATGCATGATGTTCCTAGAGTCTCTCTAGTCTGAGATTGTGTCTTTAGAGATGCCTTTGCAGTTGTGGCCCTGTTACCGATCTTTACAGAGGTCCTTGATGCTGCCTCTGTGGAAAACTCTATACTGTTTTTCTTTGGAATACCCTAATAGATGATACTGAGTGGGCAAAATGTGCCCTCAACAGCATTCAAGTATCAGAAATCATTTATTAAGCGTGGAAGAGGATGGCATCCCCACTGTCTTGAGGACTTCCGCATGTGTAATTTAGAGCCCAGGAATTTCCAACTTCCCTTTTAAGGCTGCCGCAGGCATCTACCAACAAACATACAAGGATTCTTGCATCTGAATTTAGGGTGTTGACCACATTTCAGCAACTACCACTAGGTTGGTGTGTCTGTCTACTCATCCACCCGACTTCTCATGGGTAGAGAAAGCGGTCTCAGGATTTTGACATCCTCAGCTCAGAATAATTATCCTCCTATGATTTCCATACTGAAACATAAATCCTATGTATTTCAGATGCAGTAAGCTACATTATGTCATGGCCATGCTCCCCACTTTAATCCTATTATCAGCTATAGCAACATGTCTTCCTGCAAGGCGCACCATTACAGAGCCCACCACTGCACCTGACAACTTAAAAAAAATTACCAAGGGACAGCACCTAAACTTTGTAAGAATCCTTGCTATCTTCAATAATGACACTTTCATTGAGACCCTGAAGCACTGCAGTTGGACTCATCCAAAGCAGCCTTGACTAGATGATTCTGTCTAATAACTCAGTACCACTTTTCTTTAAATTTACAGAACCTCTGTGGTATAAGTGGGTCTAAGTGAGAACTGCTTCCTAGGTAACGTGCACAAACACCCACGGAAAATAATAATAATAATGAAAACTGGGGCTGGTGCTTGTGGCACAAAGACAAAAAACAATTATGAAAGTTAAACAGCTAAGAATTCTTACCAAAATGAAGTTTTAGACTAAATTATTACACAACAGTGCAGTCAACATACTCCAGTAATTCCAGCCAGTTTTGGGCTGCAGGTACCAAGCCCACTCTTAGTCATCTTCCCACCAACACTAATGCCACCATAGCTTACTGGTTCAGTGAGCACTTTATAACTAGTATCTCTCATATCTGCCAACAGAATGCAAACCTACCCTCCCTCACCTCCTGCTACAATACTAATCAGACAAATAACTTTCCATTTGAACCAGTCCCAGTTAGTACAATAAAGAAATAACTGAACAAGATAAAACTCACTACATTAGCAACAGACTTTGTTCCATCATGATCGAGGCCATGAGGAGTGTGCTGACTCCTGAGTCGGCCCCTCGATCAGCCCCTTCGGCTCCTCCCTCCATGGTGCCTGCATCAGTCTCTGCCCACCCTCCTGACTCCAAGCGTGGAGAGCAAACGCTCCAGGTCACCCCATTGGGCGTATCTTCCTCTTTCTAGGCCTTCCCTGATCCTTCGGAGGACCCCCCTCGGAAGAGAAAATGTAAGAGGAAGCATGTTGACTCCCCCGAGTCAGTCACATCTGATACCGACTTGGAGGATTCGGAAGGGTCCCCAAGATCCCCCTTTGAGGATGTCTCCTTTTCAGGCATTCTAGAGATCCTTAAGCAGAGGGGGAACTGGACTGCCCTTAACCCTTCCGAGGACGAGTCTGTCTACCTGGATGCGTTGGCTCTCGCCCTTCCACCTGGGTGTTTCCACCCTTCGACCCGCTGATGGAAGTAGTGGCTCAAAAGGGCATGGTCAGCCCCGGATACAGTGGAACCTACTCCCTGCAGGCCAAATAAATTCATTACAGCCCCGCCCAGCAAGCAATTTTTGACAAAAGGTATCCCCGTTGATGCCATGGTGGTTGCAGCAGCCACGAAGATGGAGCTGGCTGACCCTTCAGTGCCTGTCCATCCACCTAAGAGTCCAGGACAATAGCCAGGTATGGGAAGCGGATGTTTTCCTCAGCGACCTTTGCTATGCGGTCGCTGAATTATCTGTGCCACTTCACCCGTCTCCAAAGGGATCTTCTCAAAGAACTGGGTGATACTCTTCATGATCCATCAGCTGTGGGGTCCCAAGATAAGATTAACTCCCGGCTGTCTACTCTTAACTCAATCGTCAACTCCTCCATGCGGCTCATTTCTTATGCAGCCGATGGGGTGAGTAGGGCCGCAGGTACAGGCGTGGCTTTGAGAAGACATGCCTGAATGCGGTTATGTAACTTTGCTGACCTCTTTAAGGCATTTTTCACTAATACCCCCTTTGATGGTTCGGCTTTGTTTGGACCACAGGTGAAGGATACTCTTACCAGGTGTGAGCAGGAAGGCAAGACTCTCTCTGCCGTGGGAGTCCATTTTTCCACTCCCTCTAGACCATACCCCAAAGGTCAGAAGAGTGGGAAAATGTGGTTTTGGAAACCCCAGGGAGTCGTGCCTGACACACGTGGCGAGTTTCCCCTCCAAGGGAAGAGGAGGGAACAATTATAGACGCCCCCCGAGGGGCAGAGTGGGCCCGCAAAATCAAGGTAGCAGAGGATCTTTCTCTGACAAACCCTTTCAGCACCCTTGAGGGGCTGCCCGACTGTCCACCTTCGGAGGCAGTCAGGGGAAGATTGTCACTATACCCAGAAGCCTGGCAACTCCTTGCACAAGACAGATGGGTACGGTCTATCATATCCGAGAGTTACAAAATTCCCTTTGTCCACACCCCTGTACAAAAACCCAGTCCCTTCCAGATGTTCCACCCGGACTAAGGGAACAAGCAGTGCTAGAAATTTCAAAACTGCTAGAAAAACGGGCCATTCAGCCAGTCACAGCAGACCAGCAAGGATCCGGAATTTACTCTAAGTTCTTTTTGGTACCAAAAAAAAGACAGGGGACTGGAGACCGATTTTGGATGGTCACGCTTCAGTCCATTAATACCCTTCTTGGGTCAGGACAATTGGATGTGCTCCATAGACCTTCAGGATGCGTACTACCATATGAAAATTAACAGGCGCTCCAGAAGGTTTCTCCACTTCTGGCTGGGAGCCAGTCACTATCAATTCAGAGCCCTGCCCTTTGGTCTCACCACAGCCCCCAGGGTGTTCACCAAATGCATGGCAGTGGTCACGGCTCACCTGAGACGGCGAGGATTCCAGGTGTTTCCATATCTCGACGACTGGCTCCTTACTGCTTCCACCAGGCATCAGCTACTGCGAGCCAGGGATTATACCATTCAAACTTGCTCCGAGCTAGGTATCTCAATAAATTTCTATAGGTTCATAGGTTCATACTAGGCTATCTGCCCTAGGGCATTTATAAGCCTAGCCAGAGTATGTTTGGCTTTCGCCACCCATTTTAAATTAATTTTGCTATGCCCTTTTTCGAGGTTAGTATACTGTGCCTCTGTCTAACAGTGACACAGAAGTGATACCCGGGGTAAACCTATGATCTCCCATCCACTCATCAAGATTCCTCTTGAAGAGAGTCAATGAGGGACTATGCCTAACCTGGACTGGGATTTTATTCCATAGTGAAGGGAGCCTCTGGGTTATGAATCTGTCCCTCCAGCATGTCCTATTTATTTCAGTGCTGAGGTTCAAGTCTCGAGCGTAGCTCGATGGGATTTGGATTTTTGAGGTGCAGCATGTCCCTTAATTCCAGGTTGGACATGGCCTTATACGCCAGGCACAGGTCACCTCTGAGCAGGCGGTATGCCACTGAGTAGAGCTGGAGTTTCTTTAACCGGTAGCATATGGCATCTGTTTGAGCCCTTTGATCCTCTTGGTGAGGTACTTTTGGGGTCTTTCCAGTTGCTGCAGGTGTTTGGTAAGGTACATCCCAAAAGGGGCATTGTACTCTATTATGGGCCTGATGAGGGATGAGTAAAGAGGCACGATGACCTCTCCTAATCTAGATGTGAATCCCTTCATGATTAGGTGGGCTATATAAAATGTTTTTCTAACCACTTTGGCCACGTGGTTGTCAAATGAGAGATTGCTATCAACTTGGGTCCCCAGGTCCCTAATGACTTCTGTACTTAATGGATTACCACCTATGTGGTAATTTGTGGGCACTTTGTTTTTGCCAAAGGGGATGACTATACACTTTTTGGCATTTAGCTTGAGACCATGGCTCTGGCACCAGTTGTCTGTTTCTATGAGGCCCTTTTGGAGGATGCTTGTGTCGGCTGGAGAGTCGATTATGGCGCCAATTTGCAGTCATCTGCAAACTTGGTCAGCCACAGTCCTTCCGTGTTGGCCTGTACCTCCGTAAAATATATACCAAACAAGAGAGGTCCCAGGACTGAGCCTTGTGGGACGCCACTTGTAACTGGTTTGGAGTCTGACATGGCTCCAGCAATTCTAACCATGTGGGTTCTGTCCTTGAGCCAGTTTGCAACCCATCTAGTGACATAGGGGTTTATATTTAAGCTGGTGAGCTTATCTATAATGCCTGAGTGGGGTATTGTATCGAAGGCTTTTGAGGTCCAGATAGGCTGTGTGGACCACCTTCCTTCGTCAATGGCCTTGGTGACTGTTTCAAAAAGTCAACCAGGTTTAAGAGGCAGGATCTGCCTTAACAAAGCCAAACTGGGTAGGATCCAGTGTCTTTAGGTCCCAATATCTTTATTTATGAGGTCCATGATGATCCTTTCCATAGCTTTTGCAGACCAAGCTAGTCAGGCTTATGGGGTGATAGTTTCCAGGGTCGTTGAGGCACCACCTTTGTGGAGAGGGACCACTGTTGCTGCACGCCACTCTTTGGGTACATATCCTGTAGTAAGGCTGAGATTGAACAGTAGTTTTATGTTTGGGTTTAGCTCTTCTTGGAGTTCATGTAGGACGCAGCCTGGGACACCGTCTGGTCCCATTGATGCTGTGTTTTTTGCTTTGGAGAGGGCAGCTCTCACCTGAGCATCTGAGATGTCAGGGGGGCAGCACTCTGCTGGGATAGATATTTGCCCTTTTGGTGGGGAGAAGTTTGCGCTGAACCTGTCAGCTAGGATGTTGGCAATGTCTGTGGGATCAGTGTATTTTTTTGTCATTTTGGACTAATTCTGAGCATATCTGGGAATTCCCACCCAGGTTCCTAACATAACTAAAGAAAGCCTTGTGATTATCTTTAGTGTCCTGTGCAATTTTTCTCTCGAAGCTGGCCTTTGACGATTTTATGAGTGCCCTTAGTTTTTTGCTAATACTGATCAGAGATGCCTTCCCTTTTTGGGATTTTATCTATCATGTAGTAGCTTCCTCCTTTATTGTATAGTTTGTTTATGTCTGGGGTCCACCAGACCGGTCGCCTGCCTTTGGAAGATTGGGTCTTGGTTTTATTTGGGATTGTGATGATCCATGCATTCCTGAAGGTGTTCATAGAATGCATTTATAAAGGATTCTGCGGTCTGGGCCGTATTTTCCACAGGCCGGGCTTTGAAGGATTCCACCTCGGTTTTGAGGAGTGTGAAATTTGCTTTAGAGAAGTTTTTCACTGTGGTTTTCTGGGCAGGGGTGGGTCGGGATGTGAATATCCAATGAGATCAGTTTATGGTCTGATTTTACCAGTGAGGGATACACTTCTGGTCTGGAGCATAGAGTCCCCATGTTGGTGATGATCAGGTCCAGTATGTTTTCCCCTCTTGTGGGAGTGGTAACAAGTTGTTCCATAGCATTTGAGTTTATGAATTCTAGGAACCTTTGGGCAAGGGTGTTGGAGCTAGAGTAATGCTCCCAATCTATGTTTGGGTAGTTGAAGTCGCCCAGTATAATGGTGTTTGGAGAGACCTTCATATTTTCCAGTGTTTTCAGGAAAGCCGAGTGGGGTTCCTGGGTTTGGGAGGGTGGTCTGTAGCAGGCTATAAACTGGAAGGCAGTTTTACCCACTGTTAGTTGCACATGGATAGTCTCTGATGCTTCGTGCTTTGCCACCAACCTGGAGGTGTGGGTATCTTTGATGAATATCGATACTCCCTCCTTTTGTGGTTCGGTCCAAGTTTTGGGGCAAAAAGCATGGTATGAGGTATAACCTGGTAGTGCTGGGGTGCTCTCGAGTCCTGAACCAGGTTTCTGTTACTGCACAGATATCGATGTTCTCCATGCTAAGGAGAGTTTCGAGTGCGTGCATCTTGAGGTTTAGACTTCTAGCGTTGAGTAGCATTACTCTTAGTTTCTTATCCCTTGTGATACCTATGGAGGTGGGTTTGTCTTTTGAGCCTTGCCTAAAAGGCACTATGGGGTAGCAAGAGCCTTTGCCAATATCCAAAGCCCAGGGTGACAGGTGCAAGCCGTCCCTAGCAAAGCATCGTGGCTTGTCGTGCATATCATCCCAAGCTGACAGGCATTGGATCCCTTTGAATGACACCAATACTTAAGCCAATTGTTGAAACTGATCATCTTGTCTTCATATTGTGGCATCATTCTTGGTGAGGGTAAGATGCTACTCAAGGTCAGGGTCATACCGGCCTGGGCTACATGCCCAGAGAGCTCCTCTATGTCTCTTTTCATGTAGTCCAGGGAGGTCGTCTCAGGTCATTCACACCAGCATGGACAATGACTGAGTCATATTTGTACTTGCCTTGGAGTGACCTGAGTGCTTCTGTTATGTGGTGGATCCTAGCACTGATAGGCAGCTCACCGTGACCTTCTCCTTGTTCAGCCTGGTGAGCGGGACGTCAGTGTGCCTGATGATAGAGTCACCTATTACAAGTGTATCAGGTGTGTTGTTTAGCCTTAAGGGATGTGACTGTTCGGCACACTGGCTTTGTGAGCTATGTGTTGCATGTGTTTTGTTTTGGGGTAGCGGTTGCTTGGGTGTCTGCTTTGGAGGTCTTTGCTGCTTAGGCAGATTTTTATTTAGAGCCTCCAAGTATGTTTTTGTGTGTTTGTGTTTGGTTTGCTGTCATGGTAGGTCTATGTGAGACTGGAATTGTAGTGAGTGTGGTTTCCTTCTCCTCCTGACTGGTTACGCCAGTACTGAGTTGAGAGAGCTTAGCCTCCAGTTTGGCTATATGGTTGCATCTCTCACATGTGTTGGAATTTGTTGGGAGGAGGAGAGGGTTGTCTGTGTACATTAGGCAGTTGTAACATTGCCTCAAGATTCCCAGGTTCACCAGCTGGACCGGAGAGGAGATTGACAACTGACCTTTGGACATGCTAGAATAGTATTGGGAATTGCTTTATAATTGAAAAAAAGGGCCGATGGGGAACAAGTTACTCAACGGGAGTTTGTGAGGGTGTAGTGCTTTAATTTTTAGTGCTGACTTATATAATTGCTTTAGTGAGCAAGTGCTAGGCTTTAGCATAGGAATAGGGTGTTTATTATGAGAACTAGATTAGTTCCAAGGCTCAAACCCAAATAGCGGGCGCTGCTCGATGAAGCGCTATGCACAAAATCACGCAGCGCGCTACAGCGGGTTTTATACAGGCGGACTTGAAAGAGCTAGAAATTGGCCCAAAACAGCCAACAGACTACCAGATTCCTGTGCTGGGAACACTCCTCCAGGGACAGATAGCCTGCTCCAAGCTCCCCACTGCCACTGGGTTCTCCTGCGTAGGCGTCCTCGGTCGGCCAATTCCAAAGTCTAGGTCCGGCGTCGGTTGTTGTCTTCTTCCGGCAGTGGTATACAAGACACAGCCGCGCCATTTTCTCAGTCTTTTTGCCGTGTGCAAGCAGTTGCAGTCCGGTCGCCAGCTCCTGAAATTACAAAATTTGGAAACCAAGTCTTCTAAAGCTAAGTACCTGTGGAAACTTTTCTTGCCTCAGACCGATGTCAGACAAAGTTAACAATTGTATTTCTTGTGGGAAGCAAATACCGCATAAGGTTTCCATTCTCTGTATACCTTGTTTAGGCCCAGACCACGGTCTCGGCTGTCGCTTGTCTATCAATAAGCTATTGCGTGCGGTTGTTGCCGCAGCTTTTTGGTAAAGCTTTTAATTATAATGTCGCCGAGACTGACTGTGTTTTGTCCAAATAGAGGAAATGCGCACCGGCTAAAAGCTGCATTCGGTTCTTAGGGGTCTGTCCTGACTGATGACACTTCTCTGGCGGTTCTTCTGTAAGAGCCGCAGGTTCTTCGTCCCTACTTGTGTTAGTACTAGCCAGTATGTTGAGCCTCTTAATGTGGACAGGTCCACTTCCACCCATGGTGTTCAGACCTTCTCTCCTTTTCTAAAGGCTTTACTCCAATATATGTCTTCCAAGAGGCCTGTTTCCAGGGCCCATCCAGGCCCATGCCTAAAACAGATGCTAAAATGGCTGAGGATTTATTACTCTTATCAGGGGTTCCACCACTGACAGAGAGACCCGAGTGGGGAAGATTCTCTCTTCTGACCAGGGCTCCATTATTTCAGAACATTCTGATGAACAATTACTCCTTTTGAGATTTGTGCAGAGCAGCCCATGCCTTTATAACTCCTTAGTGGTTCTTTGGAACCTTGCACTTGAGGGAACAGTTCCATTGGGAAGGCCAAGATTTAGATTCCAAGAAAAGGCTTAGGGAATTTCTTTGCTACCTCAGCACAGACCTCTGGCTACCTCTTCTTGGAATTCTTGATGATTTTTAGAGGCTTGCCTTAACCAATCCTGCCTCTGCCCCAGTCAAGCCTGATAGGACTACAGGTTCCAACTCCACCATTTCTTAAAAAAGCATAATGCTGCCCGAAACCATTTCTCAAGGCCAAGGGAATGAAGGCCTTACTGCAGAATCCATTACTTCCAAGAGTATTAGATCCTTAGAAAGGTGGGAAAAAGGTATAACTACCCTAGCCATGAGGGCTTAAATTTGTTCCATATGCTTAAAATCAGCATTTCTGTTCCCAATTAAGAAAATGTCAACCTGAACAACCAGATTTGAAGGAGTTGCAATATGATTCATAGTGCAGAACAAGTGGGAGAACACACCTTGCAATGTGGCTAGATGCTAGAGGCCTCAAGTAGAGCTGCTGTTACAGGTTCATCATTGTTACATGCCTGGCTTAGGAACAACCTTGCCTGATCATGTTAACCTAAATACTAGATGCTCCTTTACAAAAGGATGTATTTGGTACTAATGCTGAGGAGATGATTGGAAATGGAAGAAAATGCTAAATCTATGCAAATGTCAAAGCTTTTCTGCTGGACACCCTTGCAGAAATTGGCCTTCAAAAACTGTCCTTTCCAGCAGAAAGCCCCAAAGAGGTAGTAAGGAAATGAGACAGAGGAATTTCCAAGCCAAGAGCGGCAAAGCCGTGGACACTAGTCAGGAAAGAGCAAACAGATATTATTTGTTTATGTTGCACACGAGGAAATTGCAATAAATATGTAACACAGGCTAGCGACTTGAGTGTGTAGCCTCAACAAGTAAATGCAACAAACAGGACAAACTTTAAAAGTGCAGGTGCAAAACAACTTTAGACAGTTTAAAACAGTTCAAGAAGAGAAATATTTGCAGTTTAGCTAGATCGACAGTCGCCAGGTAGTAGCAGGAAAAACACTTTTATCAGGTTAGCAGTCGCTCTTTAGCCTCTCTGCTGCTAGCACCACTCTGCAGGACCACGAGGAGCTTGGCTGAGTAGTAACAAGCAAAACCTCCAAAGTGGGTTTTATACAGGGGATTTGAAAGAGCTAGAAATTGGCCCAAAATGGCCAATAGACTCCCAAAAAAAAAAAAAAAAAAAAAAAAAAAAAAAAAAAAAAAAAAAAAAAAAAAAAAAAAAAAAAAAAAAAAAAAAAAAAAAAAAAAAAAAAAAAAAAAAAAAAAAAAAAAAAAAAAAAAAAAAAAAAAAAAAAAAAAAAAAAAAAAAAAAAAAAAAAAAAAAAAAAAAAAAAAAAAAAAAAAAAAAAAAAAAAAAAAAAAAAAAAAAAAAAAAAAAAAAAAAAAAAAAAAAAAAAAAAAAAAAATTTTTTTTTTTTTTTTTTTTTTTTTTTTTTTTTTTTTTTTTTTTTTTTTTTTTTTTTTTTTTTTTTTTTTTTTTTTTTTTTTTTTTTTTTTTTTTTTTTTTTTTTTTTTTTTTTTTTTTTTTTTTTTTTTTTTTTTTTTTTTTTTTTTTTTTTTTTTTTTTTTTTTTTTTTTTTTTTTTTTTTTTTTTTTTTTTTTTTTTTTTTTTCTTCATCGTCCCCTTCCTGGGCAAGAGACCCAGTTACTTGCCGGCTTTATCATTCCATTTTCCTTCAAGATTCAGAGAGCAGGTCCATTCCTTCTTACTCCCCAAATTTTCTTGCCTTGCATCCAGGCATTCCATTGGGAAGGGCCTGTTTAGGGTAATTCTGCACCCAGCAAGACCTCTGGCCTTTTACACTTGTGGCGGGTTTCCCAACCATTCCTGCCTTCTGCCCCAGTCAAGCCTGATAGGTACTACAGAGTTCCTAACTCGCACCAATTTCTTTACAAAAGCCATAATGCTGACCCAGAAACTATTTCTCAATGCCCCAAGGGAATGAAGGCCTCTACTGCTAAGAATCCATTACCTTCCGAGAGAGAGTCTAGATCCTTAGAAAGGTGGGGAAAAAAGGGATATACCTCGACCACCCTAGCCATGAGTGCCTTAAATTGTCAGTTCCATATGCTTAAATATCAGCAGTTTCTGTGCTCACAATTAAAGAATAAAATGTCATAACCTGAACAACCAGATTTGAAGGAGTTGCAGGATATGATTCATAGTGCAGAACAAGTGGGTAAACACACCTTACAATGTGGCTATGATGCTCTAGAGGCCTCAAGTAGAGCTGCTGTTACAGGATCAGTCATTCGTAGACATGCCTGGCTTAGGGAACAAACCTTGCCTGATCATGTTAAGGCTAAACTACTAGATGCTCCTTTACAAAAGGATGTATTATTTGGTACTAATGCTGAGGAGATACTACGGAAAATGGAAGAAAAAGCTAAATCTATGCAAACTGTCAAAGCTTTTCTACAGATACAACCACCACGTTTTAGCAGAAATTGGCCTTCAAAAAACTGATCCTTTCCAGCCACGGACAAGCCCCAAAGAGGTAGATACAGGCGCACAAGGGGCAGAGGACAATCTCCAGCACCAAGAGGTGGCGAAGACAGTGCACAACAATACAGGAAACAAACCCAATGACTTTCCCCTTTGCATGCCAAGCAAGGCTCAGGTGGCAGCACCCTTGGGAGGAAAGCTGGCATTATTTTCAAAAAATTGGCATATTGTCACAAAAGACAAATGGATCCTGGACATTATAAACAGAGGCTACAGATTTCATTTTCATGCTCTTCCAAAAATGAGAGGCATGCTGAACTTGCCACACAATCAAAGGGCAGAGGCTCAAGTACAAATTTCAAAGCTCATGGCCATGAAAGCTATTCAAGAGGTACCTATTCACGAACAAGGTCAAGGTTTTTATTCCAGACTATTCCTGGTACCAAGGAAGGGAACCGACTGGAGACCCATTTTGGACTTATCCATCCTAAACACATTCCTACTCCTACCAAAATTCAAGATGCTCACCTTATAAAAACTTCTTCCCATGCTGGGCAAGGAGTCTTGACTGGTAACATTGGACCTCAAGGAGGCATACCTGCATGTCCCAATCAGACAAAGCTGCAGAAGATACCTCAGATTTCTTGCAGGTTCAATCCATTATCAATTCTCTGCATTGCCCTTTGGCTTATCTACTGCGCCCAGAGTATTCACGAAATGCCTGGCATCAGTAATTGCCTACTGCAGACTTCAAGGGATACAAATTTACCCTTATTTGGACGATTGCCTGATCCAAGCGGACAGCAAACACATACTTCTGGAACATCTGGCATATGTAACACGGTTCTTGCATTCTCTGGGATACACAGTCAACAAAGAGAAATCCAGGCTAACACCATCTCAGAAAATAATTTTCCTGGGTGCCAACCTGGACACAAACACCCAGATGGCCTATCTTACGCCAGAAAAACAGGGGCAACTAACTCAGTACTTCAAGCCTCAAGCAAATCAAGTCATCACAACAGACGCCTCAGACTACGCCTGGGGGGCACACATGACAGACAGGTGCATTCAGGGCAAATGGTCCCAAAAGGAAAAGCACCTTCACATCAATCAAAAGGAAATGCTAGCAGTGATAAATGCAATTACAGCTTTCAAGGACCTCCTGCATCCAGGGCAATTATTGATAAGAACAGACAACACCACAGTAATGTGGTACATAAACAAACAAGGAGGAACACATTCATACCCCCTGTGCAGGCTGGCCATGTCACTTTGGAACATGGCTCTGGAATGGCAAATCGAGCTTCAAGCACGGGACCTGCCAGGTTTGGAAAACACGCTGGCAGACAATCTAAGCAGAAATGTGACAGACCCACACGAATGGAAGTTGCATCCTCAAGTGTTTACAAAGATAATCCAAGCGTGGGGAAGGCCAGTCATAGATCTCTTTGCCTCCCACAAGAATCATCAATTGGCAAAATTCTGCTCAAGGACATTTCATCCAAAGGCCTGGAGAGTGGACGCCCTTTCTTTCAGTTGGGCAACAAGGACAGTTTACGCCTTCCCACCTTTACCTCTACTGCCCAAGGTGCTCTTGAAAGCAAGAGCAGACAGACCAAAGATGATACTGATTGCTCCAGACTGGCCAAGACAACAGTGGTACCCACTCCTGAGGAGCCTAATACATTCTCCTCCCTGGACCCTATCTCTAATGCCTCTTCTCCTGACTCAGCACAGCTGCAAAACTCTACAGTCAGCTGAAAACACTCAATCTGGCTGCATGGAAAATTCCTTAACACCACAACAGACCCTACTCTCCAAGGAGGTGCAGGATGTCATTTTTGAGGCCAGAAGGCCACCTACTAGAAAAGCTTACTCCGCAAAATGGAAACTGTTTTGTGCTTGGAATGAGAAAAAGGGCCAGGATCCTAGAAAACTGAATTTGCCTCGGATATTACAGTATCTAGCTGAGCTGTTGAACAGTGGACTTTCATTTTCCTCCATCAAAATCCATGCCTCCGCCATTTCTGCAGAATACAACACTGATCCACCCTTATTCTCTCACCCACTCTTAAGGCAGTTCCTCGGAGGGGCTAAGAATATAAGACCCCCATGGAAATAACCAATACCAGCCTGGGATCTTAATTACATTCTAGAAAAATTAACATTGCCTCCCTTTGAACCAGCTGCCTCAACAGATTTGCAATATTTGTCCTGGAAAACAGCTTTCCTTCTGGATATTACCTCAGCTCGTAGGGTCTCGGAACTACAAGCCCTCATGGCTGTGCAGCCCTTTCTCATCTTCCGTCAGGACAGGGTTTCCCTACGAACCAACCCGTCATTTATGCCTAAGGTAGTATCCAGGGTAGCTTTAAATCAGGCCATATACTTACCTACCTTTTACCCCAATCCTCAAAACAAAGGGGAAAGGCTGCTACATTCCTTAGACATCCATAGACAGCTACGTTACTATTTGGACAGAACAAAGCCTTTCAGGAAATCAGAACAACTCTGTGTCCTATGCTGTAGGAGCTCAAGGGAAGCCAATTTCCAAAGAGACAATTTCAAAATGGATAGGCCACTGCATACGGTTTTGTTACTCCTTTCATGGCAAATCTGTACCTACAGGCATCAGATCCCACTCCACAAGGGCCACAGCTACCTCTGCAGCCTTCCTCAGAGGAGTCCCTACCAAAGATATTTTGGAGGCAGGCACTTGGAGTTCTGTGCATACCTTCACTAAACACTACCACCTACCTTTATACTCCAAAACTAGAGCAGGCTTTGCCACTGCTGTGTTGCAGGGCATTCTGGCTCCTCCCAGTTCCACCTAGTGCCTACCACCCTGTGCATAGCTTTGGGATTCTACCCATCTGTTATGACTGCAGCTGTATGCACGATGAACATAGTACAGTTTTGTACCTACCATAAATGTAGATGTTCGAGTGCTAATACAGCTGCAGTCCAGGTTCCTCCTTCCCCTCTGGGTACAGACCTAGTGGCTAACTTCTCATCTTACAACCTGATTGGGTTATCCTTCTATGGTGTATTTGCTTGCAACTACTGATTTTTGATTATATTGCATTGCATGATTATATATAATATATATATATATATATATATATATATATATATATATATATATATATATATTGCCTTCCTTCTGGGGGCACCTGACATCTGGGGCAAGAAAGACTGAAGAAAATGGCGTCGGCTGTGTCTTGTATACCACTGTCGCACTGACGTCAGGAAAGAAAGCGACAACAACCAACGCCGGACCTAGACTTTGGAATTCGGCCGACCGAGGACCGCTGGCAGGAGAACCCATCTGTTATGACTGCAGCTGTATTAGCACTCGAACATCTACATTTATGGTAGGTACAAAACTGTACTTTTCTGCCCGAAATACCTTCTGAAACAAACCTGAACCAGACTATTGACCTACCTGTCTTTTTTCCTAACTATTCGAATAAGGCTGAACAAAATTTACACCGATTGGACGTTCATAGGCAATTACGTTTTTATTTGGATAGGACTAAGCAGACAAGAAAATCAGACCAACTTTCTGTCCTATGCTGAGGGCAAACGAGGCCTACCAGTTTCTAAAGTGACCCTATCCAGGTGGTTGTCCTCTATTATTACTTTGATCTATCAACTGAGACGTAAAGACCTTCCTACTAAACCTAAAGGCCATTCCATTAGAGTGTTAGCTACTTCAGTAGCCTTTCAGGCAAGACTACCAATGGAATCTATTTGTGCTGCAGCCACATGGGCTTCTCCCCATACCTTTATTTCACATTATAAGTTGGATATGGTCTCTAGGAGTAGAGCTGATTTTGGTTCCACTGTGCTTAAAAGTCTGTTCCACTGAGCCACCCAGGACTAAGGTGCTACGGACGCTGTCCCAACCAGCAAGAATGAAGGCGAGGGAGACAACTTAACATTAAGAAGTTATGTACCTACCGTAACGTTCCATGTTAGTTGTCTTCTTCTCGCCTTCTTTCTTGCGTCCCACCCTGCATCCCCCTAGGCTGGACAGACCGAGAAGAGTCCTCCTTTGAGGCCTGCTTTCTCTGGCTGACTCTTATCTACATTGCGTCCTCCTCTGTCTTACCACTGTAGGAAAACCTTGTATTTGGACAGGTGTCCTTGAATCCTTCCATGCTGTTAGCTCTGCCAACGAGATCTGGGGATCTAGCGCCTGGCATTGTGGGATATGGGGAGGGCCTCGAGCCAGTAAATAGCTCTCGAGCTTTAGTAGATTGCTGAGTCAGAGCCTAGGATCGGCTCCGAACCAAACCAGCAAGAAAGAAGGCGAGAAGAAGACAACTAACATGGAACGTTATGGTAGGTACATAACTTCTTATTCCAGCCTCATCACACCACATCAGTGAAATTGCCCTACTACATTTTCTAGGCAGTTAACTAAAATAGGAACATGGTTAACACAGTCTCCACTCTTTTTGCACCGATCAGTCATTTAATACTGTATCTCACTCTTCTGTTCTCAACACGCTCTCACAACCAAGATAAAGCAGCACCATCCCTGAATGACTTACTAGTTTACCTCAACAGCAGTGCAGAGTCTGCGAATGGCAGGGGATCTCTGCTCATCTGCCAGTGCAAACATGAGTGGTACAGGGTAAATACTAGGACCCCTCTTATTTAAAAAATGACATGCACAAGGCAGTCAAACATGTAGCAGTGATACGATATACTGATGACTTGGCTCTTCCCAACACCTAGAAAAGAAAAAAAAAAAAGGGCAACCCAAAACTCCTCCTTCACTATTGAGACCTGACCTCCCACCAACTAGCACTGCGGTAAATATAGTCTTGTCTAGTGACACCAAAAGAGAACGTCACTCATACAAAGTTATTGGGTATTATCATGTATGACAAACCTTATCTGACCAACACATCAGATCAGTGTTACCTGAAAAAGACTCCTGAGAATTAGGACTGCGTTACAAAGCCTGCTGTTGCTTCCTAGACCATTTGTTTCCTAACTTGGAATTTGTGATACTGAAACGAGTTTATTGCACTCCTCCCATGAAAAATGTATGCATTATTCTCTTATAGGCTCCTATCAAAACAAATACAGATGCATATCAAATTATTCTAGCTACCATATTGTCTACTGCTTAGTGATGTTACATTATACTGATTATAGAACATCAGTGGAACAGCAAATGTGCACGAGTGTCACTTCTTAGAACTATGGTTTGTCTTTGTGAGTTCCTGAGTTTTTTTCCATTTTAATGATTTTTATTTTTTATATACTGTCTTTAGATTTGGTTAACTGTATTATTGTACACTTGCTTTTTCTTGGAGCTTCTCTCCTTTGGTCTCTGCTGAAAAATGGGCAATGTAACACAATTGTATTTTCTCTGGTAAACAAAAGCAAATAAATTCATATAAAACTGTCAACCCCTGATAACAAACCTCTGTGTCCAGAGTCTCTTCTGTAATAATAATAAAAAAGAATATAGGACTTGGACTCCTGCACCTACTGGTGCTGTTGAGGGAAGAGAACAGTGGTATGGCTTTACTATCTCACCACTTTTCAAAGTGGGAGAGGGGGTGCACAGGTCTGGGCCCGGGTTCCTTTGTAGAATCCTTGGTGGAGACTAGAGGTTCAACTGGAGTGCTGTCTTCAGGGATTACATTATTTGCAGAAAGAGTGATTCACTGTTGCTGAATCCCATTACATAACTAGCCCAGGGATGGTACTTGGACATATCTAGTGGGGTTAGAAACTTAAATTACTTCTACCCAAAGGCTTCCAATAGGTAGTGTCTCCACTGTTTAAGATCCTACTTAGAGAGTGAGAAGAGGTAATTCTAGGGGAATGAATGGGTTAATGATGCAACTGAAGAAAAGGGAACATGTGCGGTCATCAAAGTTGAAACTGCAGAAAAAAGAAGAGGCTTTTCCCCCCAGAGAGACTGAATCCAGTGACCCAGATGAGTAGAAGGAGCTGGATTAAAGATCGCAGCTTTCCTTTCTTATAAATTATGACCTAGACAGAGTGCATTGTGTCCTTTGGGATTTCACTTCAGTTGGCTTTCTAAAGAACCTTCTTTGTCTAGGAAGGAAACTTGAACCTCTTGGAATTAGACACCCAGAGCATAGAAATTTCTTCAGTACAGGAAGCCCTGCTTAGATGTCTCTGAAGCAGTATCTTTGGTGCCAGACTTCCAGTTGCAGAGGCCTATTTATTTTTATTAGAATACAGGATCCTGTCAGATTTTTTGTACAGTAACTTAATGGCAAAGCTGGATACAGTGACGACCCTGGATACTCCTTTGGGGTGGGTGGTATAAACTAGCCTAAAATGTAGTAAACTTTCTTTCTGGGAAGGCAGGCTATAAGCCGTTTTGTGGAAGAAAGATTATATAGCAGCATTCTTTGCGATCAGACCCTGCACTTTCATACCCAGTATCCAGATGAGCTTGTGAAGGACCTCCTGGAAAACTGTAGGAGAGTAGTTCTTATTCACTGAATGAAAATAATCACTACTCTTCTCCAGATCATTTTGCAATTTGGGAGCCGTACCTTAAATATGGGCATGTTAGATGCAGCGTCTAAGGCTGCTGCTACTGAGATGGTCATTAGAAATCATTCTTGGCTTTGAACCAAGTCCTTTCCCGAGGGTGCCAAGGTGCAGCTTCATACTGCTCCATTGGATAACTGTTGCTTTTTATACTCCTGGACTGTTTGTAAAAGAATGGGGGAGGAAGGGTCAGTGAGTCAGTGAAGTGCATGCACCATCAATTTCCCCAAATGCAAAAGAAATTACCACACAAAGTAACTCTTTCCAGAGGCAGGACAAAGGGAACCAAAAAGTAAGTCTTCCAAAGAAATGACAACAGGAAGTTAGTTGTATGTCTGTGAGCTCCTATATCCCTTTTATAACCGGGGAGTGATTTGTCTTTCTTCTGTATCCCCAAAATCCCTGACCTGGCCCATAATCTCACTTCCTACTCCAAATTTCATATAAAAATTGAATGTGAAATTGTTCAATCTCACCGTTTGTTCTTACACACAGGTTTGGAGCCGATCCTCGGCTCCGAGTCGGCCGCATCACTAGCTCGCATCTTCGAGAAAGCTCGAGGCACAGTAATATCCCATGATCCACCGGTGCTAACCCTCAGATCTAGTTTGCCGCTAGCAGCAGATCACATAGAGGCTCGGGCCAGTAGAATTTTTCTATATATTTCTTGTTATTTCTTGATATTTACTTCAAATTTTTACATTTTATACTTTTCTTTATAGTGTTTGATAGGTTTAATATCTAGTTGTTGTTTAAAGTAGTTGTAGTCAGGTTGTTGCTTAAAAAATTTAGTAAGGGCCTTAGGCCATTTTTTTCTGAAAGAATTTACAGTACTAAAAAATATATATATATATATATATATATATATATATATATATATATATATATATATATATATATATACACACACTTTTCTGTCTTTTCTATTTTTTCATATATATATATATATATATATATATATATATATATATATATATATATCTTAGTGTGCTGTGAGTGTTTTACAATTTGGATATATATTGCATTTAAAATATATTGTAGAAATTTTTTTTCTTAAGAGTGGTGTACTTTTCTTGGATTTTCCTTTCTTATTGTAAGAATGTCAGAAAAGACCAAAAGTGATTTTAAAAGGTGTCTGTGTGGACAGAATATGTCCATTACTGACAACCACTCATCCTGCGTCTACTGTCTTGGCCCTCTCCACTTGCAGGAAGACTGTTCCATCTGTCATTCCTTTAGTGGGAGGGTCATGATGGAAAGATGCAGGAAGTTGGTTGACAGAGGGTTGCTTAAACCCGAGTTTCAGGAGGCCCTTTACAAGGCTGAACTGGTTTCAAAGTCTTCGAAGTGGTCGAAGTTTTCCAGAGTGTCGGAGCCCAAGTAATCTGCTCCGAGCACCTCTTTTCAGATTCGGACACCGGCTCCTATGACTTCGGTGCCGGCTGTCGAGACTTTATCTCTGCATGAGGCTCAGGTCTTGGAGCCGGTATCAGAGGTACCACCTTCGGCTATCCTTCGCTCGGTGACTGCTTCGACCCGTTCTTCGAGGCCACTTTCCAACTCCGATGTGGACCGAGTGGTACAGAAGCTTATGGAGAACTCGGCTTTGTCCAAATTAATCGAGGTTTCGTCCCAGCTGGTTTCGAAACTCGAAGCTATTCCACTTCCCTCAACACTTCCTCCTCCGAGACCCGTTGAGTCATTGGTGTTAGGAGTTGAAGAACCGATGATTGTAGAGCCCTCGGTGCCGAAGCCTCCAGTAGTGCTATCGGCTCCGTTGACCTCGACTCCTTCGGAACCTGCCGGAGAGTCTCGGAGCCAAAGATCTTTCCTGGGTTCCGGGGGGGGGGGGGGTAGTCGAACCGAGATATCGGTTCCGACTCTTCCCCTCTGAGCCTCAGCTCATATCAGTTCGGATCCGTCCTCTGTGTCGGAGCCCGTGGTTCCGATTCTGGAGAAACTACCCCCTTCTTCGGATCGGGTCGGATCTTCGGGTCGGGGCACCGGTGCCTTTGACATCATGAGGAAGGTCTTGTCTGATCAGACACATACTTCATCGGTATCTTCATCTCCTTCCCCAAAAGGTCCGCGTTCTGCTTCTGTGCCTTTGGTTCCTACTAAGCGTCGAGACCCAATGCCTCAGAAGTCCCCACAGGGTGACTCTGGTTCCTCGGATGCATCCCCAGAAGCTCCCGCTGAGGATGTTCCGAGGAAACGACTGTGCAAGAGGAGGCACATAGATTCCCCTCAGGAATCTCTCACGTCTGATACTGATTTAGAAGAAACAGAAGGGTCCCCATGGTCCACCTCTGAGGATGTCTCGTTTGCAGACATTTTGGAAATCCTGAAGCAAAGAGGAGACTGGCAAACCCTTACCCCTTCTGTGGATGAATCGGTCTTACTGAAGGCATTTGGGGCTCAACCTTCTACCTCCTGGGTGACTCCACCCTTTGACGATCTCATGGATCTTATAGCTCGGAGGGCTTGGGAAACACCTGATACAGTGGAACCAGTCCCCCATAAACCAAATAAATACATGACGGCTCCCCAAGATAAAGCCTATCTTACAAAAGGAATTCCCGTGGATACTATGGTGGTGGCGGCGGCCACTAAAAAAGAGATGTCTGAATCCTCTTCCTCTGTCCATCCTCCTAATAGGGATTCTAGGACAATGGACAGATATGGGAAGCGCATATTTAGTTTGGCGACTTTTTCCATCTGATCGCTCAACTACCTTACGCATTTCACACGTTTACAGAGAGATCTCATTAAGGATTTGGGAGATACTCTCCAGGGACACACAGATGCTGCTGTCGCCGAGAAAGTGACAGCGCAACTTAACACCCTAAATTCCATAGTCAACTCGTCCATGAGGCTGATTTTCATACACAGCCGAAGGATTGAGTAGACAATCCTGGTTGCGCTTATGCTCCTTTGCGGAAGCCTTTAAGTCTTCCTTTGCCAACGCCCACTTCGATGGTGCCTCCTTGTTTGGGCCCAAAGTAAAGGAGACTCTCACGAGGTGTGAACAAGAAGGGAAGACCCTGTCTGCCGTAGAGGTCCGTTTTTCCGTTCCATCTAGACCCTACCCTAAAGGGCAACGAGGAGGAAAGATGTGGTTCCGAAAGACTCTGGGATCTTTTCAACACACCCAAAGTGACGCCCCCTCCAGAGGCAGAGGAGGGGGAAGAAACGGAAGACGCCGCCCAGCCGGCAGAGGGGGTCTGCAAAATCAGGGTGACGGAGACCTTCTCTGGAAAGCCCTTCCAGCACTCCTGAGTGCAGGCCCGGCTATCCTACTCTGGAGGCAGTCGGGGGTCGCTTGGCTTTATACCCAGAGGCCTGGCTAAATCTTACATCAGATTACTGGGTAAAAAGCATAGTTAGCAGAGGCTACAACATCCCCTTCATAAAAATGTCACCCAACTCCAAAAAACTCCCAGACATTCCACCCAGTCAGCGAGACCAAGCAACCGTAGAGATAGGAAGGTTGCTCGAAACCAGAGTCATCCAACCAGTCCCAGCGGACCAAATAGGATCCGGAACTTACTCAAGGTTCTTTTTAGTTCCAAAGAAAACAGGGGACTGGAGGCCAATTTTAGACCTCAGCAAGTTGAATACCTTTGTGAAAAAGGAAAAGTTCCGGATGGTCACGCTTCAGTCAATCCTCCCTTTTCTGCAGAAGGGTGACTGGATGTGCTCTATAGATCTCAAAGACGCATACTACCATATCAAAATGGCCAGGGCGTCCAGAGATCACTTGCGCTTCCGGCTGGGAGCCAGTCATTTCCAGTTTCGCTCTGCCCTTTGGTCTCACCTCAGCCCCCAGGGTGTTCACCAAATGCATGGCAGTAGTAGCGTCTCACTTGAGACTAAACGGATTCCGGGTGTTTCCTTATCTAGACGACTGGCTCCTTTCCGCCACCACCGAGTTTCGTCTTCTACAAGCCAGGGACTACACCATCAGTCTTTGCTCTTCACTAGGCATAACGGTGAATTTTGGAAAATCTGTCTTATCGCCGTCACAGCGTATCTTATTTATAGGAGCCCAGCTAGACACTTCCCTGGCTGAAGTTACTCTCCACCCACCAAGAGTATCAGACCTCAGGCATCAAATTTCGCTCTTCACAACAAGAGAGTCCCTGCACGACAAATATTAAGAGTGCTAGGCTTGATGGCAGCCTCCCTTCTTGTAGTTCCTTTAGGCAGGATGCACATGAGGATTCTTCAATGGATGCTATTCACCCAGTGGTCGTATCTACAACTTCCACTGTCTCAAGAAATCTTGATCACGAATTCTTGGAAGAAGGATCTCTTGTGATGGATACACAGTCAGGAGCTAACACTAGGACGACCCTTTGTCTTACCCAGTCCGGTAGCAACTCTAACCACGGACGCTTCCCTAATCGGGTGGGGGGGGGATTCTTTCAGGGACAAACAGTCCAAGGTCAATGGTCCAACTTGGAGTACAATCTGCACATCAATGTTCTAGAGCTGAGGGCAGTGTTTCTAGTGTTGCAACACTTTCACAAGTCCTCACCTCGGGGAACAGTGACAGTTCAGACAGACAACATGTCAGTGGTCTGGTACATAAACAAGCAAGGGGGAACCGGATCTTACCCGTTATGCAGAGAGGCCCTCAGAATTTGGCAATGGGCAAAGTCCACTGGACGCTTTCTGATAGCAACGCACATCCCGGGGACTTCCAAGGTAATTGCGGACAGGTTGAGCAGAGCCATCCTGTTCCCTCACGATTGGTCCCTCAAACCTCAAGTGGCGGAAGAGATCTTCCGCAGATGGGGCCAGCCTTGCTGCGACCTGTTTGCATCCCCATTGAATGCCAAATGCAGAAGCTACTTTGCCCTGTTACCCCCTCCAGGGGGTGTCTCCAGGGACGCACTGGTATACGATTGGCCCCCGGGTCTCCTTTACGCTTTTCCTCCTGTTCCACTAATTCCCAGGTTTTTGCAGAAAGCCAAACGTCTGGACAGGACCATAATACTGATAGCCCCATTCTGGCCTCGACAAATCTGGTTTCCTTTCCTTCAATCTCAAGTGGAGGAACCATGGATACTGGACCCGGAGCCAGACCTGTTGACACATTCGTCGGGAGTTCTCACACCTTCAAGTCCCTCAAACTGACAGCTTGGCTGCTCCGCTTCCCATCTTAGCCAGGTCAGAGTTACTATCCCCTGCAGTACAACAAATTATTGTATCTTCTCACAAACCATCTACAAGAAAATTGTACATCAGCAAATGGAACTGTTTTGCGCACTGGGCCTCCAAACAAGGTATAGATCCATTCGGGGCTCTAGTACACAAGATACTAGATTTCCTCACCACACTTTTTCAAGAAGAAGCATCAACATCCACTATAAGGGGTTCAACTGGCCGCTATATCCAATTTTCATATTGGCCGTGAGGATAGTTCTCATGTCCCACAGGCTTTGTAAAGCCTTCATGAAAGGTACTTTTCACCTCTGTCCCCCCTTTCGTAATCCAATAACCCCTTGGAATCTTAATCTCATGCTGTCACAACTCATGTTGCCCCCTTTTGAACCAGCAATCACAACTCAGTTAAAATTTCTTTTGTGGAAAACACTTTTCTGGTTGCCATCACTTCCGCCAGAAGAGTTTCAGAGTTACAGGCTCTATCTATCCGACCCCCGTACATGATTTTTCATCCAGATAGAGTAACCTTGCGCACCAGTCCGTCCTTCCATCTGAAGGTTTGTTAGATTCAGAACATCAATCAATCTATCGAACTACCTACCTTCTTTAAAAATCATTCCAATAAGCTAGAATACACATTGCACAAGTTGGACGTTCACAGACAACTAAGATTTTACTTACATAGGACAAAAGAGTACAGAAAGTCAGATCAACTATTTGTCTCATATGCTGACCAAAGAAAAGGACAGGCAGTAACGAAGGTTACCTTGTCCAAATGGCTCTCCGATTGCATAAATTTGGTATATGCTGAATCCAAACAGCAACTCCCTTTCAAACCCAGAGCTCATTCTACAAGGGCGATTGCTACCTCTTCAGCCCATACCGCTCGTTTGCCTTTAGATACCATTTGTGCAGCGGCAACTTGGGCAAAACCACATACTTTTATCGCCCACTACAAGCTAGACAAGAGCTCCAAGGACAGGGCGACGTTTGGTTCCACTGTACTCAGGAATGTTCTCCCTTGAGCCACCCGGGAAAAAGGAGCTAGGGACGCTACCCGTGTGTAAGAACAAACGGCGAGATTGAACAATTTCACATTAAGAAGTTATGTCTTACCATAACGATCCATGTGAATTGTTCATCTCGCCTTTGTTTTTACATTCCCCCCCTCCATCCCCCGTCCTACGGTCTGGGAGAAAGGTTTTCAACTAGATTCCTTTTCAGCCTTTTCTAGGTATGGTTGGCATGTTATTGTGCATTAGTAATGGCATCTTTTATCCTCTACTTGGCAGTAGGGTTCCAAACACTTGTTCTCGACACAGTTCTGAAAGGGATTCTTCTGGTATAGCAAACTAGATCTGAGGGTTAGCACCGGAGGATCATGGGATGTTACTGTGCCTCGAGCTTTCTCGAAGATGCGAGCTAGTGATGCGGCAGATGGCTCCGAACCCGTGTGCAAGAACAAAGGCGAGATGAACAATTCACATGGATCATTATGGTAAGACATAACTTCTTATTAGCTATAACATGAGGCAAGTAGTTCCTAGAGATTCTATCCAAAGGTACACCCCCTGTTTCTGGAACAGTTACCAAGCCCCTTTTCTTAGAGATGCTGGCCCTGGCTTGAATCTGTGCCCAAAGGACAATAAGCCAGGGTTTTTTTTTACTCAAGACTTTTTCTAGTACAAAGGGCAGATGGACCTTGGAGACTTATCTTGGTTCACTCATAACTAAATGTTTTTTTTTTTCCAATTCCCAAATTCAAAATATCAAAGTTGCTGGACCCTCTGTCCCACTTGGTAGAATAACATTAGACGGCAATCTTAGACCCCTAAGACACTTCCATGTCTGTCTATAAGAGCCATGAGCCTCGTCTGTGATTTATGTTGGGTGATCAGCACTATCAGTCTGCCTCCTTTCCCTTTAAGTTATTGTTTCCAGAGTATTCACAAATGTCTGACTTCACTACTTTCTCATTGCAAAATAAAGGGCATCTATATCTGCCTTACCAGACAAGTTACCTGATTTCAAGGCCACAGCCAGGTTGAGGTGTAGAGGGTCTTGTCCCATATACCTTAGAATGCTTCCACAAGTTTGGGCTGTCTTTAAAGTTGCCAAAAATCAAAACTGAACCAAGTCAAACTGTAGTTTTCTTAAGGACTTTACAAGACATCAGAGTATCTGGGAACTTCTTGCTGCATCCAGTCCCTGTAAATCAAAATAGGGCCATCAAGTGTTAAATTGCCCACTAAGACTGTCTGATGCTCATAACTGAAAAACATTGACTTGTCTTGTCTGATCAGAGTAAAAAGAACTTTGATGTAAAGTTTGGTATCTGCAATTAATACTGTCATGAGCAAAACAGTAAGTGGCCTGGTACAGAAAACAAACCATAAACTAATGTCCCAGCTCCGTTTTGCACAAGCTTAAAGCCATGGCTATGCCCCACATGTGATTAGGGGAACAGGCACTTGCTGGAACACGAAAAAAGTGGAGAAGGAATGAACAGCACTTAGCGTTCCCAGGGGGCGAGTGCTTTGACCATCAAATAAGGGTGGGACACTCAGTCAGTCAGGCCCTGATTAAGATGAAAACATGAGTGGCTCCTTGTTTGGGTTGGTAGAGGAGAGAGATGGGAGGCCAGGAAATGTGCCTGTCCTGGGCTGAAGCAGGCTCATCACTGTAGTAACATTTGTACACAAGTGTAAGATAGGCAGTCCACTTAGGTTGTAGCCCTATCTCTGTTCATAGCTGTGGTAGCTCACAAGGTCACCTGTCATATCTTGTAGGGAAGATTAGTTAATGCTGGTAAGTACTGATGATTCCAGCCCGGAGGAATTAAAGGGTGACCTTATAATACTCCCACCCCGTACTCCAAGCAAGTAGGCAGGTATATACCATTTCTATTTCTTTCTTGCCCAAGAAGCTCTAGATATGGTAACCTCTGTTTTCTCCTGGGAAAATCCCTTTAGAGAATGGGTGCCTGTTGGGGTTACCAAAACCAAGCTGGGTGCAGAGTACCCTCGTCGCACTCTGTTTTCCCTAATCTTGGGCCAAGCATGACAGAGAATCCCAGTCCTCTAGAAATTTAATGGCTGGGAGAAGCAGCAATAAGCAGATTTTATGGAGAACCAAATTCTTCCCCTTAGATGCTTACCAAGTACATGAGGGAATACACTGAGGGGAAACTATACTGCATCAGTAATTCTACTCCAATGTCTACTATTATGGGAGTTCCAATCATAACTGTACTTTGTTCTTTATAGGGATCACTGCTTCAGTCTTTATCTTTGAAGCTTCTTAATCTCTAACCTATCATACACTGTGTGGTTGGTTACTTTTCCTGGAACAAGCTGCAGGAGGCCTTGCAAGACAGCAGCGGCGGTCATTTGAGAGGAGGACCTGTCTGTTTAGAGACTAGGTTCCCTTCTTCCTTAGTAGCAAAAAAATAACTTGCTCAGTCTTCCTATGGTCCTTTATTCTATGGCAGTAGTACGCAAGCTGCTTTCTCCCTTATTTTGGGGACTGCATAAAAACACGGTCAGATGGCCTGATTAAATCTAGTACCGGACTAACCTTCACTATAAAGGATGCTTTGCATGCTCTGTCCCGGTGGAAAACCTAAGTAGGGCTTCTTGCACATAAGGGCCTGGATGAGGGGAAAGTCAGCATAAAAACTGTTTTTATGTCTGGTGTTTGAGAAAGGAAAGTAGCAGTTGATTCAAAAGATATCTGAATTAAACTTTGTGCTGGAAATGTTCATTCCCACAATGAAGCCACTGCTTTTTTGAGGCCTTGAGATAGACATTCCTTCTGAAAAACTGATGACAAGTGAAGCTAATGGGCTGCCTGTAGGTAGGTAAGCTAAAAGCACAGATAAAGCACTTTTTATTGAGAAATCGCCACCTGTTCCTGCTGCAAAAATATCTGAGTACTGCAGATTCGAAGACACTCGTACTATTCTTGAGACCCACTTCCTCCTTTGGCACCAGAAGAAAACCATCTTTGTTTGCTAAAGAGCCCTTCCCAACGCTAGATTTCCAAGCTTCCCTCGTGATCTTTAGCATGCCCTGTGAAAATGGGTGCCCAAAAAGCAACAGAGTGAAATTATTCGCACCATCATTTGGGTTTTTTTAAGAATGGGTCTACCAAGAACTCCTAGAGTTGTTTAACTGATTCATTTGCTGAGGCAGGGTTACCTTTTTCATCAGCAGGTAAGGTCAGCTCTACCTCAGCCAAAAGAATGTTACTGGAAACATTTTGAGCTTTTCTCTCTTGTCTTCTGAAGCACCGTAGGGAGAAGGAGATTCAGAGGTTAAAATCTATAGTAATAGAGCTACCCATTTAAGGAGACTTCAGTGACTGCCCAAGCCACCCTGCAGAGTGCTCTGGAGCAAAATATCCTCAGCTGCTTGTCAGAGAAGGGCACAGGTTCGTTTCTGGTATACCACAGCTGGTGGATAAGGTCTAAAAAAAAAAGTGCTGCTTTGTAACATCTCTTCATGTGCATTTCGAGTTGTCCTGCTTAACAATTCAATAGTCCATTCTGCTGATAATGGGATGTTATGAAGCCTGAGGGCCATGTTAGATTCTAGGGCAAGTTTCCCATACTTGCATAGTTAGCCAGCAATGACCATATGAATAGTCTTTCCCCGTCCTCACTACAGTTTCACATCACTGCAGTGTTTATTATAAAGGGTAAGACACTTGGCCTTCATTTTGGCTTGAAATCCCTGACAGTTAGGATCTGTGCCATCTCTTTGATATTACTGGGCCAAAAGCCCTGATCTCACAGAATGGCTGAATGGGCATCTCAGACCATACCAGAGGCATCTGTTTACAAAGTTTTTGTGGGAAGGGGGGGTCCTCTCTGAACTGAAACTACTGACTTCATTAGATATCTTGTTTTAAATAAGGAATTAAGGGGATGGTCTCCTCCAGGGATAGTGGTTTTGCAAACATTTCTCAGTAACTCTTTGTGCAGGGTCACCAGGGAAACCACAAGAATGACCCAAGATCCTTCTTTGCAGATAAAACTTGACCTTTGGTACATGTGAAAGAAATGCGCCAGGAAGGCTACTTTGTCCTGATGGAGAAGAATGTGCTTAAGGGTCCAACAATGCCCCCACGAAGAGCACAATCCTTGAACTGTTCAAACTAGATTTGGGGAGGTTGAGAGAGCACCCCAGATTTTGAAGACAATTTGGTGAGTAAATGAATGGTCTGTGTAGTTCCTCCAGAAACTGATGTGTGTGGAGTGCTCCTGATATTGCAGTGGGAAAGTACTGGGATCAGGTATTGCGTGACAAACCTTGGATATAGTACTTAATACATAGGACAAGGAGATGAACTGGTAGCTTGATCCCACTGCTTGGAACTGGAGGAAGTGCTTGTGTTCCTCTTTCAAGAGTATGTGTAGGCAAAGAGATACTTGAGATTCGGAGATATTACCAGGGCCTTTGGAATAAGGAGAGGATAAACAATATAAAGTAAGCATTTTGAATTCCGAAATCTCCAGAAACTTGTTTAAGTTTAGCAGATCTAAGACTGACTTCCTAGGTACCTGTTCTCTTAATAATAAAATGAACCTCTATGTGTCTGCCTGTCTGTGTGGGACCCTCACTGTTGCCACCAATTGCAGCAGTCACTCCAGTAAAGGGAACATTGTGGATGTCTTTGATCTTTTGACAAAGGTGGTATTCTATGAAATTTTGGGACATACAGGAATTGCAGCCAAAAAAAAAAAAAAAAAAAACTAAATGTCCTCCAGAGGAAGGTTTGATCTGGATTTCAAATGGGGAAGAAACAGGGCATATCCATGGCTGCTTCCTACCTCTTTGACTACTTTGCCACTTTTTCTTTTTTTTCCCCCTGTACTGATATCAGTGGAAGACTTAACACGTGGATGGATTGGTTTGATGTTTATTTTAAGATGGCTTGGTTTGATTTATATATTTATATTTTAAAATGGGTGTGTAGGATAATCATTTCACCATTTCCACAGTTTTACCATTTTCCTTCAGTTTCTTGAAGATCTCTTGGGCCAGTGGTGCATTAAGAAGCTATATCTTCACATCCCCTGGCTCAAGCCTGATCATCAGTCAGGCATGCCTTCTAATGCCTGTCCTTGTAGCAGCAGTATTTGATGCTGTATTCACAGCATCACTACCAAATTGAGTAATTTCACCTTCTGCTGTTTTGGGGTGATTTTCCCCTTGCATGCACACTATTTGTTGGTGCAGGTCATCCTAGTACTTAATCATAGGGATCTGACCGTTGATAGTTTTTGAAGGTTGTGGTTACTGAAGCACAAGCCTTCTGCCCGACATGGTCTAAAACTGTATTTTTCCAGTCTCCGGGAAAGGTACTTTTGATGGGAATAAGCTTTGAGAGCTTAAAAGCATCCATGAACACCACTATTTCAGGATAATTATAGGGTCCAGGGTACTTTAAATACATGTATAAAACCTGACGTGCTTTTTGGGACCAGAGAGCTAGAGTCTGGTTTCGTTGATAGGTTGAACTCCTGTACAAGTGCCTCAAGGAAAAATTGCCACGTACTACAAAACATAGTCTTTCGAAGTAATCCAGTCCTACAAAGATACCACTGAAGACATAAGGACTAACAGACCTTTCTCACTGAACTTATCATTCATACTTGTCAGTTTTAATCTTCTTCTTTTGGCTTTTCCCGGTTAGGGGTCGCCACAGCGGATATAGTGGAAAAATTCATGCAGTGAAAACTCTGACCTCTAGACACACTTCATTGGTGGTTTATCTGCGGGTATGTTGTCTTGCTTAGTGACCACTCTCCCATCTTCACTTCCTCTTGAAAGGTCGCATACCTGCTCCTCAAGTGTGTATATAATGCACACCACTTTAATTAGTCTTAGTTAATTGATTTCAAGGTAGCCATCTTTCCCTAGGTCTTGTTGTACTGTTCTCTAGTAATTTTTTTTTTCATTTTCAATATGACTGCTATCTGCATGAAAAGAATTGGACAAATCATTACAATGGATAAAAATGCATACTCTTCTAAATAAACCTGACACTGTAGAAGAAATGCAAAACTAACAATTACACTAACAAAGAAGCTCTGTACAAACAACTCTACAACGCTGTAAAATGCAAAGTCATGCATTAAAAGTACATCTGTACTAAACAAGCTGAAACCAAAAATTTTACAAAACATTTTTGGAACTCATTTAATGCTGTACTAAAAACCATAAAACCAGCACCCATTCTTTGATTTAGTCCAACCAGTACTGCATTTACAATATATATTTTATATATAGACAATTACAATATATGATTTCTGATTTTTTTTTTTTTTTTTTTTTTTTTTGTTATTGAGGATGGCTTGTCTGTGATGAATAAAGGCGTGTTGCTTTGGAACACTACCTGGATTTCATGATTTTTGGAAATTATTACTGAGCTCATCAACGAAGTTTTAGACAACTATTTTCTTTGTTTTTTATTGCAATTACAATATATGTACACATTTACTTATACATGTGTAAATTGATACCTTATGTTAGCCTTATCCAAAATTCTGACCAACCAAAAAAACAGCACTCTGTGTAGAAAAAAAAAAAAGAACCAAAAAACACTGAAGGCAACAGAGAACAGACTCAGAAATGAGCGTAAAACAGTTTAATTCATGCTTTCGTTAGTCAGACTTCAGAAATACAAACTTTAGTAAAACTTCCATGTATATACACCATTCACACATACATGCCCACTGGATCTTTAATTACATCAATTCAATGAAACCAACAATAAAATATAACTCTTAAAAGCAACTAAAACAAAGCTAAAAAAACAAACGGGGGGGGTCCCAAATCTACCTTTATATGACTATTTTCCTATCTGATAAAAAACATTTTATATTGACAGTGTCATTAAGCCCAGGAGGGCCGTCTGCTCCTAACCTTAATTGCCAGAGACTCTCTCCTTTCTACCAAGATTTTTCATGTTGCCACCTCTCAAGTCCTTGTCTGTGTACAACAATAGAAAAAGAAAATGTCTTAAATCACAACAATGTCTGTATAGAGCATTATTTTCATCCTTACTTCTAATAGCACAAGTGTTCCTTTATCCGCTTATTTAGTTGTCTGGTAGTCATGCCAGTATAGAAGGCTGAACATCCAGAACATAGAGCAATATATATCACATTGGTACTGTTGCAATTAAATCTCTCTGGTACAGAAATGGTATGACTCAGATGTGACAAACTAACATAAGGTCTCTCGTGAATGTATCTGCAAACACTGTAGCTAAAGCATTTGTACATACTCTTACGTCTATCCGAGTGAGGGAGAGAAATATCCTTCAGTAAACTCATAATAATGTTGACCTTTTTGTATACAAAATTAGGAACATTTCCAAAAACTAGTTGCAACTCACTGCTACCAGTAATAATTTTCCAATTGTCCTTTACCACATATTTAATAGTATCACTATTAACAGCCATAGCAGTAACACACTTGGGAACATAATAAGCATCTTCAGTATCCGTACCAATGTTTTTCTCCTGGAATCCATGAACTAAAGTAGGTGGAAAATCTATCACCCTCCTGTTGTAAATTTCTAAAGCAATGTTCTGTAATATCCTAGGGTAGCCTCTATTAACGAACAACTCTGTGATTAAGTCAATTTCTCGAAGGAAACCAGCATCATCACTGGTCATACGTGAGGCTCTAATGTACTGTCCTTTAGGGATATTGTGTTTCATAAATCTGGGATGATTACTATGGTAGTGTAAATTATTAACATGTTTTTCCTGTGTATACTGCTAGAAAATTTTTTTTATCAAGGGTGCTCCAGCTCAGTCACATCCAGATAATTAACTCTGTGACTGTAGTCACTCAAATTGAAATTCAAAAAATTACTACTTGCATTAAGTTGTTCCAGAAAGGTACTGTACAGTTTGACTGGTCCCTTTATAATAAAAAATCAATAAAAATACAATAAAATAAAATCTCATTAGCAAGGTTCAAAGTGGGTAATATCTTCCTCACCCACCAACCCATCACTAGACCGGAAAAAGCCGGAGCAACTGTAGTACCCATTGGTACCTCATGAAGCTGCTTATAGTATTTTCTGTTAAACATAAAATAATAATTCTAACAGAAGTTCTAACAAAATAATACAAATGTCAACACTGGAGTCCGACCATGTGGTGTATTTGTGTAAAAAAACTAGACACAAATTCTACTCCCTCCTGCTGCGGTACAGCAGTATATGACACTACAACTGTTAACATGAAAAAAATCATTGCTATTCGCCCTAATATTAACACCTTTTTCACTCAAATGGAACAACCTCACTTGGTTTAGAAATGACCATGAATCTCTAATGTATGAAGGTAACTTTTGAACCAAAGGGTTCAACAACTTGTCCAAGTATAAAGAAATGTCAGTAACACTTCCAGAGGAAGAAACAATAGGCCGAAAACGGGGGTTAGTGAGGCTTTTATGAATCTTGGGTATTCCAAAGAGTACAACTACCCTTGGATGGTCTACTGTAGGAAAATCATACACCTCGGCTGTCAGATCACCATTCATGAAGTAGTCCTACAGTGCATACTTAGCAAACCTGTAACTACTCTCAATGGAGTTGTAGTTAACTTCACAGTATTCATCTATGTTACTCAAAATAAATTCTGTTGCTTTGTTGTAATCCTCTGAAGACATCACTATATATATATATATATATATATATATATATATATATATATATCACACACACACACACACACACACAAACATGGAAGTTTGTATTTCTGAAGAAGTCTGACTGACGAAGGCGTGGATTAAACTGTTATGCATTCAGTTTTGAGTTTGTTCTCTGTTGCCTTCAGTGTTTTTTTTTTTTTTTTTTTTTTTTTTGGTTCTTATCCAAAATCCTATCCATCGCATTACACCTGTAATGACCCTGATCCCCTCAGTCTTGACATATTCTGCCTACCATTTTTTCATACACTTAAATGCACGTTTGTTTTCTTTTACATAAGATACAGGCAAACCATATCAACATGTTCCCAGTTTACCAACATTATGCATCACATGTATTCTTTTGTATAACTGTCATGAATCCGTCATTACTAAAATTACTCAATTCATGCCTTCCCCTTAAACCTGACTCCTCCTCCAAAGCATTCTACATGTATTGTTCCCATAATTTGTTGTTTTCTATGTAATGTATCTCTATTACAGTATACTTCAAATACAGTTGTGTGCAGGCAGTTGAGAGCCTACATCCCAAAACAATGTCCTTAGTTACACCCATTTGTGCACCCAATATTTCGGAGAGAGTACTCTGTATGGATATTTAAGTCCGCCAAGTCATTATATTCCCAAAACCTATGATCCTAGGTACCTGGCTCTTCCCCATCACACCTCCAACATTTGGCATCTACCCAAGTAAAAATTCTTTAGAGTACCTATGTAAACACTTGCAAGCAAAAATCCTAACTTTTCTACAATTTGTTGCATGTTTGGGAGACGTACATTTGTCCTCCTGTTTTTTTCTTTGTGAATTATTTATGCAGTCTCTGTTCCCAGTCTGGATCCGTTCCAATTATCCCCTTTAAAGGAACACTACGTGCTTCTCTATATGATTCCTCATTTCCTTCATCTCTTTCTTCCCTATCTTTTCACATTGGCATCATGTAAAACTAGTACTGGACAAAAAAAAAAAGTTTTTACTGTTTCCCTCAGTCCCCTTGCCTGCAGCTTCGTTACTGGGATCCATTTTCCTGCCTGTAAACTGTCTCGCGCCTCTGTATACAAGGTGTGGGCGATGTAATGCACGAGTAATAACGCCCTTGGTTTACTTTCTGTTTTTCTAAGGGAATGGTCAAGGACAGCCCTTTTCCGGCCTTACGCCAAAAAAACGCCCATTTCAATTAAATATTCAAGAGTTCCTTTGAACTCATCCTGCACCTGTAATACAAATGCCGTGCAACAGCAGGAACTATTAGTTTCT
>NC_056731.1:635438234-635480734 GCF_019279795.1 Protopterus annectens
TAAAAAAAGACTCTTTTGACCAAACCTGATTCTAACTCATAAATCTATTGTCACCAGTCACAAAAGATTAATAATAATAATAATAATAATAATAAACATAATACTGCACTAACCTTTGCTTCACCCTTTTACTGTCACTGAGTTCCCAAATTGGCTGAAGTCTGAGGAAAGTGACAAACATGTATAATCTCCTAAAGAAGCATATCCAACCAAACCTTCCAACCAACTGGAAAAAAAAAACTAAGCAGTACCCCCACCAGGTGATGCACTCACTCAATGGCTAAAATCATTATTTTCTGATGACTAATTCAAATAAATGCACTTAGTAAATTAATGCATTTTAAACAGTCCATCAATTAAGCTTATTTAGTCCAATGAAAATCAGGATTAATACAGAACACAGCATGGTTAACACCTCATCAAGCTTAATACGACCATTTTCACCTCTACTGGCATTTATTGTTTAATCCAGCATCCAAGATCAAAAACTCTTAACACATAGCCTAAGATAATGTCAGCAAACTTAGTGTAATTTACATAAAACTGATTAAGTCAGGCTCCTCTTACCACATACTGTGCTAGGGGATGACTAGAAAATCTATTTCTACAGTTGTCAATCTTTAAGTCAATGGGATAAACTTTAAGAAAATGTGGATTTTGTGTTTAGACTGAAATATACAGAAGATACTAATAAGTTTGTATATGATTTTAAGTGCCCTATCTATGAGCATGTAACAGGGATCAAAATACATGGGCAATATAGAAAGCACTATTACTGATGGAATAAAACATAACTCTGATGTGTCCTACATCTCCATGCTTATTTACAGTCATTGAGAAATCACAGAAAGTGGGGAAAGATATACTTCTACCTTACAGCTTTGGCATAAACAACATGCCATAAATAATGTAGTTCTAATACTTCCTTGCTGCAAATGCCACTTTATTACCCCTGCAATCACAAATGAGTGAAACAGAATACTAACATGATGGACATCTAT
Organism: Protopterus annectens; assembly: GCF_019279795.1. Taxonomy (NCBI): domain Eukaryota; kingdom Metazoa; phylum Chordata; order Ceratodontiformes; family Protopteridae; genus Protopterus; species Protopterus annectens. Next base: position 635,439,236 of record NC_056731.1, read on the forward strand.
AAACTGTGGAAAATTTAGTCACAAAATAAGTTATGTACTCACCATAACGTTCCATCTGAGTAGGTATCTTCATTTGTCTGCAACCTTTGGGATACGGATCCGAGCCGGCAACTTCTATCATAGCATAGATCCGAGCTCCTAGCTCCTCCCCTTACCCATAATCCCCTGCATACCCTAACTGACCTCAGATCAAGTTTGCCCCATAGCACAGCAGATAAAAGTGTCCCAAGGGGAACATATGCTAATAACCACAAGAACGATCATTTTGGTCAGGGGGAAGGAGGGGGGGATGGTTGCAGACAAATGAAGATACCTACTGAGATGGAACGTTATGGTGGGTACATAACTTCTTAATCTGAAGTAGGAACTTCATTTGTCAGCAACCTTTGGGACAGAGTCCCCAGCTACCTAAATCTTGGGTGGCCTTCATGGAAGGATATTCCGGAGCACCGCAGAGCCAAAGGACGCCCTACTTCGGGAGACAACATCTATTTTATAGTAGCTTATAAAGGTATGAGATGAAGCCCAAGTGGCTGCGGAACAAATGTCATCCAGTGGAACCCTAGCTTGAAAGGCCGCAGATGTGGCAACGGCCCTAGTAGAATGAGCATGGACTCCTTGAGATGCAGACCTTCCCGAGCTCTGATATGCCAAAAGAATACAACTCGAGATCCATTGAGAGAGAGAAACTTTAGAAACTGACTTTCCGAAATTACTTTTGGCAAAGGAGATAAACAACTGATTGGATTGCCTATGATCAGCAGTTCTATGGATATAAAAACGTAGTTGTCTGTGTACGTCTAAGGAATGCAGCTTGTACTCTCCTTTGTTATGAAAGTTGGGGAAAAACACTGGAAGACTTGATAGATTGATTGATGTTTGCTTCTGAAGATACCTTAGGTAGAAAGGACGGATTGATCCTGAGGTAAACCCTATCCGGGTGAAAGACCAGATATGGTGGTTTGACACAAAGAGCTTGCAATTCCGACACTCTTTTGGCTGAAGTTATGGCCACCAAAAAGGCGGTCTTCCAAGAGAGAAATTTAAGATCAACTGTGGCAGCCGGTTCGAATGGGGGACCAGTCAAGGCCTGCAAGACTAAGGATAAAATCCCATGGAGGTACCACCTCTTTGACTGGAGGCCTAAGGAGGAAGGTACCCTCGAGGAAGGTCTTACACAGTTTGGAAGAGATAAGAGGGCCAGACTCTTGCCCCACGTGATAGTATGAGATTGCTGCCAGTTGTACCTTGACTGTGGAAGAACTAGCCCCCTGGTGAAAGAGAGGTTAGAAAATCTAGAACCAACGCTATCGGGGCTGTAAAAGGGTCTAAATGACAGTGTTCTGCCCAAATGGTGAAGCGTTTCCACTTACTTCGATAAACCTACCTGGTGGAAGGCTTGTGAGCTGCTACAAGAATGGCTTTGACAGGTGATGAGATCCCGGGAGTCCTTATGAGGAGTGGAACTGGAGCAACCAAGCCGTCAGCTTGAGGTTGACCAGGTTTGGAGTCGGAAGATCGAGAGGGTGAGAAATGAGATCCGGAATCCATGGTGGATACACTAGGTGAGACCATAGGTAAGGGAACCACGTCTGACGAGGCCAGACTGGGGCAATGAGGATCATCTTGCTCCCCAGCTGCCTGGCTTTCTGTAATAATTTCAACATCAGGGGAAGAGGAGGGTAAGCATAAAGCAGACCGGGAGGCCAAGCATGAACTAGAGAGTCTCTCGGGGACTCCCCGGGGGATCAAAGCAATGTCGTTGCATTTGGTGTTTGAAGGAGAGGCGAAAAGATCGCAACAAGGTTGCCCCCATCGGGCAAATACTTGCTCTGCAACTCGATGGTTGAGAGACCATTCGTAAGGAGTCAGGATAGTACGACTGAGCCTGTCCGCTAGAATGTTGGACCGTCCCGGAATGTGCGTTGCTATGAGAAAGCGGTTGGTGGAAATCGCCCATTCCCACACTCTCATGGCCTCGCGGCAAAGGGGGTAAGACCTGGTTCCCCCCTGTTTGATGTACCAGACGACCGACATGTTGTCTGTCTGTACTGCAATCGTCCCTACCGGAAGAGAGTTGTGTAATGCCTGCAACGTCAAAAGCACCGCTCTCATCTCTAGGACGTTGATATGCAAAGAGGTCTCTACGTCGTTCCACGTGCCTTAGAATGTCCTGCCTGAAAAATGCCCCCCCCCACCCCAGGCGAGAAGCGTCCGTGGTCACTGTATCGACTGGCGGAGGCAGTGAGAAGGGACGTCCCGTGTGGAGATTGAGAGACTGGAGCCACCACAGGAGCGACCTTCTGCAAACCTTGCTTAAGGAAATGGGGTGAGACAGGGACCATTGTACCTGGAGGGTCCACTGCAGAACCCTCATGTTCAACCGGGCCAATGGCAGCAGAGGGATTGCAGCCGCCATGGATCCTAGGGCCCTCAGGATCAAATCCGCCGAAGGAGTTTGCAGTTGAAGGATGGCCTGCACGTGCAACATGAGGTTCCGAAGCCGATCTGGAGTCAAGAACGCAAGCATCTGTCTGGAATCCAGTCTCGCCCATATAAAATCCAACACCTGTGTAGGGATGAGAGAGGATTTGGTCATGTTGATGGTTAATCCTAATAGTGGAGCCAGACTGAGGAAATAATCCCTGCATGAACAAAGTAGATGCCTTGTTGGGGCCATAAGGAGCCAGTCGTCCAGGTATGGAAAGACCTGAATTCCCTGGAGTCTCAGGTGGGCCGCTACTATCACTAGGACCTTGGTGAACACCCTGGGGGCTGAGGTGAGACCGAAGGGGAGGACCCTGAATTGAAAGTGACTGGCTCCCAGCCGGAAGCGGAGAAACCTCCTGGAATGCCTGTCCACTAGAATGTGATAGTACGCATCCTTGAGGTCTATGGAGCACATCCAGTCGTCCTCCCGCAATAAGGGGAGGACGGATTGCAACGTGACCATTCGGAACTTTTCTTTGGGTACCGCCAGGTTTAGGAGAAAGAGGTCGAGGATGGACCTCAAGTCCCCCTTCTTTTTTGGCACCAGAAAGAACCTGGAGTAAAACCCTGATCCGACTTGATCTGGGGGGATGGGTTGGATGGCTCTTTTTTGCAGAAGCTGCTGAATTTCTGCAGCAGCCGCCTCCCTCTGACTGGGTGGAACGTCGGGAAGGCTCCTGATTCTGGGGTTTACTATGAAGGGAATTTGGTAACCTCTGGATATAATACGAAGCACCCAGCGATCCGTTGTTATGGACTCCCATTTTGCTAGGTGCCTCGAAAAACGCCCCCCGACTGCCTCCAGAGTGGAGCAGTCGGGTAACCCCTCAGGGGTTCTGCGTGGGCCTCAGAGAATGGTTCTCTGGACCCAAAATTCCTGGGACCCCCTCTGCCTCTAGGGCGGCGTCCTCCCTGTCCTCCTCTGCCACGAGAGGACTGGTTGTCCTGAGCAGACTGGGATTGATGCAATTTTCAGAACCACATCTTCTTCTGACCCTTTTGGTTCTTGGAAAAGGACCTCTGGGGCGCAGAGAAGCGGACTCCGACGGCAGACAAGGTCTTCCAGTCTTTCTCGCTCTGGACAAGAGTGTCGCGAATGGTTTTGCCGAACAGTGCAGAACCATCAAAAGGGGCATTCGCGAATGACGCCTTAAAGGGTTCCGAGAAGTCACAGTGACGGAGCCAGGCCTGTCTCCTCATGAGAAGCCCGACTCCGCCTGCTCTAGCGGCTCCCTCCGTAGCATGAGACAACAGCCGCATAGAGGTATTAGAGATAGAGCGGAGGGTGGCCATTCGGGAGGAGTTCAGATCCTTGTCTCCCTCTGACATGGACCCTGGGGGGGAAGCAGCGTATTCCTTAATTAGATCCTGCTGCATCTGAATAACGTGTGCCATGTAGTTCAAGGCCCTCATAGAGAATGTCGCTGAACTGAAGGCCCGCTTCCCAAGACGGTCCATCGCACGAGACTCCTTACTCGGAGGATGAACCGTGGGGCTCTCCTGAGCCAACTCTTTCTTGGTGGCTGCAGCCACCAACATGGCATCCACAGGGGGACCTCTGCTCCAGTGTGATCTCTCTGCAGGGGGTCTCAAAATTTTGTCCGGATGCTTGGGGATCGGCTCTACGGTGTCCGGTTCCTTCCAAGCCCTAGAGGATATGAGATCCACCAGGGGGTCGGGTGGAGGGGGCACCCAAGAGGTAGATGGTCCTGCCTCAAACGCCTCAAGGAATACGGACTCATCAGAGGAAGCCTTAGGGGCAGACCACCCACCCCTGATTTTGAGCATTTCCATGATGTCTCCAAAGGAGACATCCTCGGGGGGTGATCTAGGGGAGCCTTCCCCTTCATCCAAGTCCGTATCTTCGGTGAGACTCTCAGGGGAGTCAATGTGCCTCCTTTTGCACTTTGCCTTGTGAGGAATCTCCTCGGGGGGGCTGTCCGAGGAGTCCTCACGGGCTGTATCCTTCTCCACTGGAACTCCTAGAGGCGCTGAGGCAGGCTGCCCTGAGGGCAGGATGAGGGGAGCCAGGACCAGATGAGAAGGAGTGCGGGAGGGAGCCGAAGCCAGGACCGGAGGCCTGGAAGCACTCGACAGTGCCCTCTCCACCGCAGCGAAAGCCGAGGGGGAGCCACTCTCTGACGGATCAGAGATCTGACTCCCACTCGGATCCGAAGCGTGGATCGGACCCGGCGCCGAGAACGTCGGATCCGAAGGACCAGTGCGCTCCGACCGGGAAGGAGCCGAAAGCACACCGAATCCCTCGGATCTGAAGCTCGGCCCACGGCTCCGAGAGGTCTGATCCGAAAAACTCGAGGGAGTCGGAGCCGACGTGCCCAACACGGTCGGCTCCGACCTACCCCCGGATCCAACGTGGCTCGGCTCCGAGCACTCTGAACCCGGAATGCGGGTCGGAGAAGGAGCTATAGGAGCGAAAAAAGGGGTCGAGCTCCCCCCCGGAGGGGGGGGGGGGAGGCAAGAGCACTCCCATCTGCATCTGGGCCTGGATGAATCTCCTCATCATCCGGTCCATGTCCGCATCAGACATGCGGAAAGTGGACCTCGAAGAGGCCACCAAGGCAGACCTGGAGTGTCGCCTCGATGACCTCGACGGGGACCGGATCACCTCCTCCTCGGGTCCCGGGGAGAAACCAGGGGATCGGATCAGAGGAGGAGGAGATCGAGAAGACTTGGACAGAGAAGCCCTCTTGGCGGGCGGGGACGATGAGGAGTCATCAGCCCGCCGCTTAAGGTGCTTCTCCCACCGCTTCTCTTTCCTGGACTCCCTATTCTCCGGAGCCAAAGCGGGAGGTTGAGTCCCAGTCGGAGGAAGGGAGGCAGGAGTGACCGCTACCAGGGCGGTAGTGGGCACCGAAGTACCGGAGGCCGAAGCAGAGTCTGGGGGTAAAAGGCCTGCCAGAACTAGCTTCGACCTTCGATCCTCGAGTGCCCTGGGGTTGAACGCCGCACAAATCGCGCAACCTGAAGAGAGGTGTTCAACCCCAAGGCACCTAACGCACTGAGTGTGGCCATCAGCCTTTGAAAGCTTGTGACCACACTCGGAGCATTTCGAAAAAATGACTTTAGGGGCCTCCGACATTACTACAGTAAAGCACACTCACTAGGCCCCTAACACTCAAGTCACACACGCTACGACCAGCAGGGGAGGGAGGAATATTTTAAATTAAATTTAAGCTGAAAAGCTAAAAAAAAATAACAAGATTAGTGTTAAGGGTAAACCTACCACACACACTCTCACTCAGACAGAAGAAGAAAAACTTTTTTTCCTCACAAAACGCCAAGAGCTCTGGAATCTAGCTGTTGCTTGAAGAGCGGCAAACTAGATCTGGATCAGTTAGGGTAGGCAGGGGATTATGGGTAAGGGGAGGAGGTAGGAGCTCAGATCTATGCTATGATAGAAGTTGCCGGCTCGGATCCGAGATCGGATCCGTATCCCAAAGGTTGCTGACAAATGAAGTTCCTACTTCAGATCAAGTGTTCAAATAATAACCTAAAATCAAATCAAGTAACAAGCAGCAGTGCAACTGGCCAATCCTTCATCACCCCCATGTGCAGACTGCATCACCCACAACCTTGTTGTTTTAGTATATCCACTCTGAAGTTGTCATTCTGTAACTGTACAGAGCAAACCCTTTTAATTTTACTGTGTGTCAGTCCATACGCTGACAATCTATCACCTCACCATTTCTACCTGTCAACGCAGGCGTTCCCCAAGGCTCAGTCTTGGGCCCCCTCTTGTTCGATATCTTTACAAACAGGCTACACTCTGCTACCAAGCTCTCTACACTTACACAATATGCCAATGATTCTACCCGTATCATCACTGCCCTCAACATTCCAGAACTCCATGTCCATACACAAGACACTTTCACCTCTGTCGAAACCTGGCTCACCGAAAGCCAACTAATATTAAATCCAAAAAAAAACAAGCTTTTACTTTTCCTACCTAAAAAAATGACTCATCTTAAACCCTCCTTCTCTATTACCTCACTTAACAATACTATCATCATACCAGAACCCTTTACTAAATTACTAGGTGTAACTATTGATGACGAACTAAAATTTGACATGCACATTAACCTGTGCATAAAAAACAAATCAAAAACTGACTTCTGTAACATAATCATAAACTATTCTCTCCCTCCACCAAACTCTCCCTTGCTACGTGTCTTCTCTTACCCTGTCTTTTGTATGCAGCCCCAGTCCTTTCAAACCTTCAGTCATCTCACCTCTCTAAATTAGAACAAACTTACAACAAAATAGCTAGAATCGCCTCCAATCTACCATACAAATCCCACCACTGTCTCGCTCTTAAGTCTTTGTCATGGCCTGAATTTAAAAAAAAAACATCTTCTACAACTACACATTACATTACTATAATCTACAATCCCACTTCCTGTCCCAGCCTTTCTAACATTATAGTACTCTGTAACCCTACACGTTAGCTTCGCACATCTGACAAACATCTTCTAGACATATGCAAACCTACTAAAAATATAGGCAAATCCCTCTATAAGTTCTCTATCGCTCATTCCTGGAATGCCCTTCCCCTTAATATAAGAAGTATCCCTCATAAGGCCCAATTTAAACACGAGCTTAAAAACTACTTACTAAACACCTGGTTCTGTCCATGCCAAACTCCTACCTGATACTACACTGCTCTCTTCCTAAATTCGTCTATCCTACTCTATGCATGCATATCCTTTTCTCTACTTAACTGTCTTATTACTTCCTATAATTCTTACCTACCCCGTTTTCTTGTACCTAATCATGCACATGGTGTTCCTAACTGATATCTGTATCTATATTTGTCATATTGAGTTTATTTGATGCTATGTTCCTGCATCTTGAATAAGAACTGTATAAAAATCATCCCTATTCTTCAATGTAATAACAAACTGAAATTATATCATTGTTAACACAACTATTTTGGTATATTTTTAATACTTTTGTTATATTGTTACTTGTATTCTGGATTTTTTCTCCTTGGGTTTCCAATGAAAATGGGCCCCTGGCTGAGCTGGACTAACCTGGTTAACAAATGACAATAAATAAATAAAATAAAATAAATAAATACACTTCTGGCTAAAAGTTCTAACATCTTTACATGAAGATTTAGCCTTCAGTAAGAGCAACTTAAATGTGCATCCTGAACAGATACCAACCCGGTTAACAACAGGAAAAATAATGTTGCTGCTTAAGAGTGAACCTGCAAGCCATCCTAAAAACTTGCCCTCCGAAGATGTACAAACTGTATATTGGAATTAATGCCAACAGAATTTATAGTAATTTAGAAGAAAAGTCAATCATGGCAATAGACCAAAAGGGTAACAAAGCAAAGTTATATGGAACAAATGATCATTTATTGATAAAGTAATAATGGAGAATTGTAAACAGCGGAAGAATCTAAGTATGGCATGGAGAGATTACAAAAAACATTTGACAGCATCCCACATTGATCAATTGCATTACAGTGACCATGAAACAGTGGCAAACCACTTTTCAATTAAATCATGACAAAGGGCAAATTATCCCAAGGATAAAAATTCAAAGGGGATATTCCAGAGTGACTCTGTTACCAATGTTGTTTTGTCTTGCCCTTAATCCATTAAGATGTTTAAATAAGCAGATTAGGTCTTGATTATGACTTGGCTCACAGAAAACAAGCTTGCCTAAAGATGTCTCATCTACTTTTAGTGAATGACTTAAAATGATATAGTTCATCAGAGGAGGAGTTGAAAGTACAACTGCAAGTGGTTAAAACATTCTCAAATTATATAAGAATGATAACTGGTCTTGAAAAATGCGTGAAAGCAATGTTTAAAGCAAGAAAGCAAGAAACTATCAATCTTGGACAGGAATGTGATACAAAGGAACCTGAGCAGGAAGTAAGGAATACTTCAGAAGATGAAAACTAATATTGAAAACATCAGAAAAACAAAAAAAAAATGATGCATGCTTTTCAAATGATTTATAAAAATCAGTGTATACCAAGATTATATATCCGTTGCTGTGAAGAAGGTATAGGCTTTTTCGAAATACATTACATATATAGATCTACAGTCATTGGACTGCATATATATCTGCTGATCTCATTACATCCAAACATAGTGAAAGATTTAACACATGAGGAGATGAATTGAAAGATGGCCTCTCTGCTTAATTTAGCAGAAGCGTTCAACTGGCAAGCAGGAATGGAAATCAAACCAAAAATCAGACAACTGAATGTGCCAAAAACCCAAAAAAAGAAAGTAAGGAGAAGGATCAGATGAGAAGGAAAGTAATGCGTAAAAGCTGTAGCTGTAGTGGCAAGTATGCAGATCTCCTGGAATAACCTCATGTTCAACATTTCACACAGGAATGAATAAGGAGAGGTGAGTTGAAACCGAAAAATGAAAGGCTGATATTGGCAGCATGGGATAGTGGACTACATAAATGTTGGTTACAAAGTCCACTGAACATGTGAGAGAAGCAGACAAATGCAGGTTCTATAAAAAAAGAATTGGAAATAGTCACACATCTTGTTGCTGGGTGTGATATACTCATGGCAGAGGGCCTGTACACTGCAAGGCACAATAATGTGGAAAGATTGTTGTGCTGGGATTGTGCATGTACTACAACACAGAAATAGCTGAGAAGCACTGGAAACTGAGAATGATGAAGTATACTATGGGATCACCCATTAACAGCAGTAAAAAACAGATGTGAGAAAATGGATATAATAGTTTGTGAAAAAAAGACTAAAATAGTATTCATCATTGAAATTGCTACACATTGTGATTACGGTGTCTCACATACAGCAAAACAAAGTCACAAACTATCAAGATTTGCAGGGCAGAAATGAGAGCAATGTGGATGAAAAATACCCAGACAGGTGCAACAGTAGTAACAGGAGCAGTGGGTCTAGAAAAAGAATTAGATATGATGCTAATACATGTAATTCCTTACGAATTGCAGAAGTCAATTATGGGCCCATTGTGGGTGCTGCGAAGAGCAATTTTGGCTAACATCAAAGACTGAATCATACCCTGACTCAGGAATGGGGTCCATTCCCATAATGGCATTAGAAACCCAAAAGATATGAAGAAATTAAAGGCAGATCATGTCTCCTAAACCTGATAGTCTTCTTTGAAGCAGTCACCAAAGCCATAGATGAGGGTAAGGTGGTTCACACAGCCTATCTAGATCTCGCCAAGGCTTTTGACACCATTCCCCACTCTGGAATTATAGATAAACTCACTAAACTAGGTATAAATCCCTATGTCACAAGATGGGTTGCCAACTGGCTCACTGAAAGAACCCACACTGTGAAAGTAGCAGACTCCAAATCCAACTTCAAACCAGTGACAAGTGGAGTACCACAGGGTTCAGTCCTGGGTCCTCTCCTGTTTGGTATCTACTTCTCTGAAGTACAGGCCAACACAGAAGGTCTTTGGCTAACAAAGTTTGCAGATGACTGCAAACTAGGAGCCATAATCGAAACTCCTAACGATGTGGACATACTACAAAAGGGCCTCACTCAGACAGATGCCTGGTGTCAAAGCCATGGCCTGAAGCTCACTGCCAAAAAGTGTATTGTCATCCCCTTTGGTAAAAACTCTGTACCCATGAACTACCACATAGCTGGAAGTCTACTTAACGCCGAAAATGTGATGAGACCTTTGTACACAGGTGGACAGTAGTCTCTCCTTTGATAATCACATCGCCACAGTGGTCAGGAAATCCTTCTACATGGCTCACCTCATCACAAAAGGTTTCTCATCCAGGAAAGAAGAGGTCATTGTTCCCCTCTACTCGTCACTCAGACCCATTACACAGTACAATGCCCCTTTTAGTATGTACCTCACAAGACGTCTACAACAACTGGAAATACCTCACAAAGAGGATTAGTGGCCTCAAAGAGATGCCCTATGCAGACAGTCTCAAAAAACTGCAGCTTTACTCCATTGCATATCGCCTACTCAGAGGCGATCTCTGCCTAACACACAAAGTTATGTCAAACCCAGAGCTTTTAGACCTGCTCCACTTAAAGAAATCCCAATCCCTACGAGCTACACGCTCTAGGGACCTAAACCTCATCACCACAATAAACAGAAAATGCTGGAGGGATAGATTCCTGTCCCAGAGACTTCCCATACTCTGGAACAAACTATCTATATCAAACACAGCTCCTCATTAGCACTGTTCAAGAAAAATCTTGATGATTGGATGGGAGATAGGAAATTCACCCCGGGGATCACTTCTGTGGCTCTGCTCGACAGTGGCACAGGAAAATAATTTTCTTGGGTGGTGAAAGCCAGGGTACCTTTGGCTAGGCTTATATAGGCCCTAGGGCCAATAGCCTAGTACCTACCTATGAACCTATAAATTAAACCAGACACCTGGCAAAGCCACCTAAGTGGTAAGTTTACAAAACATGCAACCTGTCCAAGTTTAGCCCAGACATATTCATTACTACACTATCATCTATTAACTGGAATATCCTCAAAATCCTACCCTTAGACAATGCTGTAAGTGAATTCAGTGCAACTTCCTAAATAGCCTTGCACCATTAGAAGGAAGAAACTAAAAACAAACTATGAAATTTGGCTATCCAAAAAAAGAATAAAATGCTAATGCATGATAAAGAAAAAAAAAGTGAAAAGAATGGCAAAAATATAAAACATCACAACATCTTAAACTTTAGAATGCTCCACAGCTGTACTAAAAAGCAAGTAAATGAATACAAAAAATTATACTACAACAACATTTAGAACAATACTTAACACAACCCTAAAACATTTGAGTCAGCTATCATAGGTTCACAGGTTGGTACTAGGCTATCGGCCCTAGGTCATAACAATTCCCTGGATATTTCTTCCCACAATATTTACTTCCCTGGACCCCTGTCTAGCAGGGAGACTGACGTGATGCCCAGGGTGAATTTCCTATCTCCCATCCAATCGTCAAGGTTCCTTTTGAAGAGGGCCAAAGAGGCGCTCTGCTTGACATGTATGGGCAGTCTATTCCAGAGTATGGGAAGTCTCTGGGTCAGGAACCTATCCCTCCAGCATGTTTTGTTCATTGTGATGACAAGGTTTAGATCCCTGGAGCATGTGGCTCTGAGGGATTGGGATTTCTTTAAGTGTAGCATGTCCTACAGCTCTGGCTTTGACATGGCCTTGTATGTTAAGCAGAGATCACCTCTGAGTAGATGATACGCAACAGAGTATAGCTGGAGTTTTTTTAGACGGTCAGCATAGGGCATCTGCTTCAGGCCTGTGATTCTTTTAGTGAGGTATTTCTGTAGCCTTTCCAGTTGTTGCAGATGTCTTGAGAGGGTACATACCAAATGGGGCATTGTATTCTATAATGGGTCTAATGAGGGATGAGTACAGTGGGACAGTGACCTTTTTTCTGGATGAAAAGCCCTTAGTGATGAGATATGCCACATAGAAGGATTTCCTGACTGTTGTGGCAATGTGGTTATTGAAGGTGATACCACTGTCCACCTGTGTCTCTAAGTCTCTTATCACACTTTCAGTGTTTAGTGTACTGCCACCTATGTGGTAATTTGTGGGTACATGTTTTTTCCCAAAGGGGATAACTATGCATTTCTTGGCATTGAGCTTGAGCCCATGGCTCTGGCACCAAGCATCTGTTTCTGTAAGGCCCTTTTGTAGAATATCCACATCATTTGGGGATTCAACAATGGCTCCCAGTTTGCAGTCGTCTGCAAACTTTGTTAGCCAGAGTCCCTTTGTGTTGGCCTGTACTTCAGAGAAGTTAATGCCAAACAAGAGCGGTCCCAGGACTGAACCCTGAAGTACTCCACTTGTCTGGAGCTGGATTTAGAGTCAGCTACTTTTACAGTATGGGTTCTGTCAGTAAGCCAGTTGGCAACCCATTGAGTGACGTAGGGATTAATGCCCAGCTTAGTAAGTATCTATGATTCCAGAGTGGGGGATGGTGTTGAATGCCTTGGCGAGGTCCAGATAGGCTGTGTGGATCGCCTTACCCTCATCCACGGCTGTGGAGATTGATTCAAAGAAGTCAGTCAGGTTCAGGAGACAAGATCGGCCCTTCATGAACCCAAACTGGGTTGGGTCCAGTGTTTGAAGGTTGCCAATGTCTTTGTTTATAAGTTCCATGATAATACGTTCCATGGCCTTGCACATCAGGCTCGTCAGATTGATGGGGTGGTAGTTCCCAGGATCCAGGGTGGATCCCCTCTTGTGGAGTGGGATAACTGTAGCTGCGTGCCACTCAGTGGGCACAAAGCCTGAGTTGAGGCTATGATTAAACATGACACTTATGTGAGGTGCCAGTTCATTTTGTAGTTCATGTAGTACACAGCCCGGGACGTCGTCTGGTCCCATGGATGCTGTATTCTTAGCTTTGGAGATTGCGTTTTTTACCTGTGTGGCTGTGATTACCGGAATTTGGCAATCTTTCGGTATTGAGATGGGTCCTTTAGGGGGTGAAGTTGGCACTGAATCGATCTGCCAGCATATTGGCAATATCCTTGGGATCAGTATATTTAATGCCATTCTATTGTAGCTCAAAGCAGATCTGAGCATTGCCATTTAGATTCTTGACATAGCTATAGAATGCCTTGTGGTTGTCTTTGGAATCTTTGGCAATTTTATTTTCATAACTAGCTTTTGAGGATTTTATGAGGGATCTCAGCTTCTTACTGAGGCTGGTGAGGGATGTTTTTGCATCCTGGGATTTTGCTCTTTTCTGCAACAGTTTCTTCCTTTATTGTAAAGTTTGTTTATGGCTGGGGACCACCAGACTGGCTTTTTACATCCTGACCAAAAATTCATCCCTAATCCCTCTTCCAATAACTCACCACTCAAACTCTTGTTTCATAGACAGCATAGTGTCCCTAACCAAGGATTTTCACAATGAATCCAACCTCTGCCCAGCAGCCACATATTACTACACCTACCTTCACCTTCAAACCAGTTCCCTCATCCTATAATACACAACTGTTAAACTCAAGCCATGCTCAACCTCAGTTGATGACCTTCCAAGTGAGTACCTTAAAATAACAGCCAATAGCATCACCCATCTTGTCTCAATCCTTATAAATAGGTCAATCTAGGAATCCCAAGTTGTCTTTCTCTCTGGAAAAAATGACATCTTTCTACACAAAAGAGGAAATTCAACAGACATCACTTAGTTTATACTTATAGTAATCTTAGGCTCATAGGAGAATAGTAGGCTAATTGCCCTGAAGGGCCACTGTAAGCTTAACCAGTAACCCAGGGTCAGAAATAAACCCAGTATTTGGTTTCTATGAGGTGAAGACCTTAACCATTATGCTGAACCCACACTCTCGAAAATATTTGAAAGGCGTACGCAAAAACAATCACTAAACTATCTCCTGCAGGAAAAATGCCTATCCCTTATGTGTCTACTTCACATAATCGAACATCCAAATGTTCGACTTTCATATGGCTGAGACCATATGATCGAACATCTGAATGTTTGAAAACGCTGTGTTTTTGGCCATAGAGAGAGTGGTTATGACCTGCTCTTTGGAGATACTAGGTAGAGGACTGGTGACAGGCATGCTTTGGAGTATGTGTGGTGGGGACAGGGGGGTGACGTTTGCACCAAATCTGTCTGCTTGCAGTTTGGCGATGTTCTCAGGGTCATAATGATTGGTACCGTCCATTACTAGTTCCGCACAAAGATGGGCCTTCAGTATAGATTTCTGACATAGCTAAAGAATGCCTTGTGATTATCCTTAGCTAGGGATGCTAGTGTAGCTTTGTAATTGGCTGTAGAGGACTTTACAAGATATATAATTTACTTGTTCAAGCTGTGGAGGGTGTCCTTCCTCTGCTGAGTCAATTCCCTCTTATTCTTAGACATTAGTTTCTTCCTCTTGTTGTATAACCTATTTATGCTTGATGTGCACCAGGAGGGTGGCTTTTTTTTTTTTTTTTGTGAGGACCTCATTTTGATCTGTTCGGGCACAGCAGAGTCTATACATTTGTATAGGTGTTTGTACAGGGAATTTGTGCACACTTCTGTATAGGAGTCATTGTTGACAGTGGTAGCAGGGGGGATGAATCTATTTATGCCATTGCTTAGGAGACTATAGCTTGCTTTGGAGAAAAATGTCATCCTTTTTGCTGCTGGGGGGGGGTCTGGTATGATCATTACTTCGAACTACACTGAGTTATGATCAGACCTTACCAGAGAGGGCAACATACAGGAGGTAGTGCAGAGACCTCCTGTGTTGGTGAGTACTAAGTCTAGCACATTCAAGCCCCTTATGGGGGTACAGGCTATCTGTTCCAGAGTATTTGTATTAATAAATTCCAGGAATCAGGCGAGCATGTTTGTGCTCATACATGACTCCCAGTCGATAGAATAGTTGAAATCACACATGACCAAGGTGTTTGGCTGTACAGTGAGTGACTCAAGTAGGTCCAGGTAGTGGTTTTTCTGATTCAGGGTGGGGGATCTACAGCTAACAATGATACGTAAGGGGGTTTTACCTACAGTTAGTTGGACTTGGAGTAGTTGTAGGGAGTTGTACTGTTTGACCATTCATGAGGTGTATTTGTCCTTAATGAAGATGGATACACCTCTGCCTTTGGTTCTTTCATGCTCATTTTGAGGGCTGAACATGTGGTAGGCATTGTAGCTTTGCATGGCTGGGGTGCTGTCTGCGGCCTTGAACCATGTCTCTGCGACTGCATAGACATTGGCATCTACCAAGGTAAGGAGTGCTTCCAGTAAGTGCAGTTTTCAATTTAGACTCCTAGCATTAAGCAGCATAACCTTGAGTTTGTCTCTAGTGGATTTTTTTATGTAGCAAATTTTGTTATGACATTGCTTAAAAAGGCACTATTGGGGAGGCAAGTACCTTTGCCAGTAACCAAAAGCCAACAAGCGACAGGTGAAGACCTTCTTTGGCAAGGCAGCATGGTCTGTTGACCATACCTTCCCAGACTGACAGATACTGGATCCCCCTGGATTGACACCAGAAGCTAAGCCAATTGTTGAAGTCAATCATTTTTTTGTTTACATTGAGGCATCATCCTGGGTGAAGGTAGAATGCTGTTTAGGGCTAGGGACATAACTGCCTTGCCACATAATCTGAGAGCTCAGTCATCTCTCTTCATATAGTCCATTGGGGTACATATCAAGTCATTCACTCCAACATGGACTATGACAGAGTCATAATGGTACTTGTTGAGAGACTTGAGTGAGTGTGTGATCTGACGGACCCTGGCACCTGACAGACAGCTGGCCATGACCTTCTTGTCCAGCCAGGTGAGGGGAAGATCTGTGTGTCTTTCTGTGGGGTCACCTATGACCAAGACCATATAGAGACATACACAGTTGCACACACACATTATATATATATATATATATATATATATATATATATATATATATATATATATATATATATGTATATACATACATACACACTCATAGTTGTATACATAAACAGAGAGTTATATATGTATGTACACAACATATACACACTCACACCCACATATTGATAGATAAATACATACGAACACACATGTGCATCAAGGGCCTCTGGCTGGACCAGTTTGCAGATGCTTACAAAATAGGTACATTCATAGAATCCTCCCAAAACACAAATACCCTCCAAAGAGGCTTGATACAGACCAGTTACTGATGCCAGAGCCATGGTCTAAACCCAGTGCTGAGAAATACATAATAGTATCCTTTGGAAAGATGGCTACCCCTGCAGACTACCATATTAATAACACACCCCTAAGAGTAAACCCAATGGTGAAAAGTTTGAGGCTGCATGTAGACAGTAGCCTGGCCTTTGACCATGATGTATCTACACTAGTAAGGAAATCATTCTATATTGCTCAACTTTTAAGCAAGGTATGGTGTCTGGGCCCAAGGATGTAATTGTTATGCTGTACTGAGACCTCATTATACCAATCATTGAATACATGTCCTTTGGCATGTACCTGACCAAGCATATGCAACAACTGAAGCATCAACAGGGGTTCCTCACAGAAAGAGGAAGAATACAGGGCATGAACAACATGTCCTATTTGGACCACCTCAGAGCCCTAGCCTGTACTCAGTCGCCTACAGACTGCTGAGAGGCAATCTATTCCTGGCCTACAAAGCATCCACTTATCTTGCTTTGATGGACTGGTTGCACATCCACAAAACAAATACCATCAGAATTACCTAATATAGGGACCCAAACCTCATCTGCAGCATAAATAGGACATGTTAGAGAAACAGGTATGTGTTTCACAGATTAACTCTTCTCTGGAACAGGCTTTCCATCCACGCGAAGCAGAGCTCTTCCCTTATCCAATCAAGTGTGACTTGGACCATTGCATGGGGAATCAGAAATTTATCCCTGATCTAACACGTATGCCTCTAATAGACAGAGGCAGCCTGTAAATGCTTTACAACTCATGCTCAAGCTTACATATACCCTTAAATGGGTCTATAATAGTTCATCGAACTGTATCTTCATAGAATCATTGTTGATCCAACATAATACAGCAAATGCTAACTTAATCGAACATTCATATCAACACATTTTTTCTATGGGGAAACTAACTAGTGGACCAACATAGCGACCATCACACAAACTGCATTATTTAAAACCTGCCCCCACTCCCTAACTAAACATACCAACCTCAAGCAGGGCTGGTGCTAGCATTTTGGGGGCCCCCAGCAAGTTTCAAGTTGGGGCCCTACCCAGGAGAATATAAAGTCTGACCATGTTGCCATCACGCCCCTTCCCTGTTAAGCTTATCCAGCACTGTTTAGCCATCACTGCATAGTGTTACTACATTCAGACCATTAAAAAGACTTGGAAGTGCCAAAGTACACACACTGACTGGCATTTAGTACCAATGTTGCATTATGACAAGCCCCTGTACCACAGCAAGGCAGCCACTCAGAAGTACACTCACACATTGACTGAAATTTAGTAGCAAAGTTGTTACATTACAACAAGCCTCTGTAGCCAGTCTCACACAGGTACACTAAGGCACCCACACTAACTCCCACACACAGGACATAGACACAGAAGACAAAGACAGCACTACAGCGAGACTGAATAAAGACACCCACACAGACAGTCATACAGGACAGAGGCACATAAGACAGACAGCTACACAGATTCTCACACACAGGTCATAGACACCCACATATGATGAAGACAGCACTACAGCAAGACTGAACATCAGCACACACACAGACTCCCAAATACAGGACAGACACCTACACAAAACAAAGCATTATAGCAAGACTGAAGAGACATCCACACAGACTACCTCACACAGTACAGAGACACACAAGACAGACAGCTATACAGACTGTTGCACATAGGACATAGACACCCTCACATGAAGACAGCACTACAGCAAGGCACAGTAAAGTATTCATGTTCGTCAGCACTGCATGAATGAGCATGGATATGCTTGTAGGTAAGTTAAACTGTTCAGTCAAATCCCCAATTGACTGAAACAGTTTTTTGCTATGTAGGACATGTTTCAGGTGTTTGCATGTCCTCTTGGTTCCCTAAAACCTTATCCACAAGCTTTTAATAGTTGTATGTACAATACAATAGTGTTAATCTACTTAGGCCCCTTGTAAATTGTACCAGTACCAGCTGCAGCACATCACTGATACCTTCCCCCCGCAATTATATTTTTTTCATTTTGTTTTATGTAGTAATGTATGGCCCCTCCTCGTAATGGCATCCTAATTCAATAGCCTCAGGTTCCAGTGCAGTTTTCTAAAGTTATACCCAGAGAACAGTAGCTAGACAATTCAATTTGGTTAGCAGAGGTAAAGTGCTAAAGTGTTGTCTAACTTGATGCTACTTTAAAAAAATTAATCGACATTATTGATACCAAAACAAAAATAATTAGGGAAACCTTATTGATAGAATTGTAACTGTCTGTCTTCCACACTAAGGTTCAGTATCACTTTTAAAACAGACATAAAGCTTGGGAGACATGGATTCACAATAAAACATTGACAAATCTATAAAATTACATAGAATTAAGGAATAAAGCCAAAAAACAAATTAAGCTTGATAAAAAAAAAATACACCAACACCCAAAACACAAAAATAACCCACAAAAATTCTGGTCTGCCATCTTAAAATTCTATAACCAGGCAAATTGGTCCCCCTTACCCAACAACCAGTAACTCTGCAGACAGTATCGCCACACAGTTTAATAAATACTTTACTAAATCTATCCTAGCCCTCACAAATAAGAGCTGCTCCTCACTTCCTCCAAACCTCTCACTCACAGCACAGAATAACAACTTCTCTCTGCAACCAATACCAACAAATACTATGAAAAAAATTCCTAAATAAACGTAAACCCACTACACCTGCAGCCGATAATTTACCAGCTGGATTTGTTAAAATTATAGCCAATGACATTTCATTCTCAGTCTCTATACTAATCAAGCAATCCATATCAAAATGCCACATACCCTCCATCTGGAAAATATCTCATAATACCACTACATAAAGAAAGGAATTCTATAGGACTATCAAACTATTGCCCTGTTGCCATTCTACCTCCTTTACCAAATATCCTAGAAAAATGCATTCATTCACAAATCCTACATTATCTCTTAGACAACAAACTTCTGGCAACCACTCAGTGTGATTTTCACCCTTATCATAGAACTACAACAGCCATTCTCAGCTTCACCAATGCCATTAACTATCACCATAACAAAGGTAAACTCATTTCTAATATCTTTCTAGAGCTCTCTAAGGCTTTTGATACAGTTTCTCACAATAAACTCTTATCTGCACTTTCCAATCTTAATCTGAGCTACTGCACTATTACACAGTTCCAAGACTATTTTTCAGGTCATACTCACGCAGTAAAATAGCAAAACATCCTATCTCCAGTTCTGCTTGTTACTTTAGGACTTTCTCAAGGCTCTATAACTTGCACAACTTATTTTTAACAAATTTACCAGCAACCTTCATACTGCAGCTCACATGCCACATTAATCCAATGATTCACCCCTAATCAGTTCTGCCTCATCATTCCAACAAATTCAAAAAATAATACAAGAATCCTTTACTGAAGTTGAAAACTGGCTAGCCAATTCTCAGCTCATTCTTAACCCAGACAAAACTAAACTGATATTGTTTCACTCCGCCAAAGCCACTACTCCCACCACTCCTTTCACAATCACTTCTAATAGCAATACCTACATTATTCCTGTAACCCAAACTAAACTTCTAGGGGTCATCATTGATCAAAACATGAAATTTGATATGCACATTGCCCAAACAATAAAGTGCATAAAAATGTAAAGCAAAAACAGAAGAAGGATCCAGACCACTGCAAATAAAATCATACATTTAATGAAAAAAGACACAGGGCAAGCACTTTCACAGCTGCAAGCTGCTTCATCAGACCAGCTGTGAAAGCACTTACCCTGCGTCTTTTTTCATTAAATGTATGATTTTATTTGCTGTGGTCTGGATCCTTCTGTTTTTGCTTTACATTTTGACTACTTTGTTGAAGGATCCGTTTACCTGCATCCTGATTTCTTTTTGGATTAAAGTGCATACAAAAATTGGAACTCTTCACTGGTGCAATAAATACCTCATCAACAATACTAAAACAATTATTGATAGAACCCACCCAGTCTCCACACTTTGCTATGCATCCCCCCATTTCACTAACCTTAACAAATCTGACTTAACTAAACTACATTGCTGTTGCAACAAAATAGCAAAAATTTCACAACCAGTCTCACCTATCGATCTCGATCTCATCACTGCCAGGCCCTTAAACAACTACCCTGGTTAGAACTATCAAATCTGCTTACCCTCAACCAACTCACAATGGCCCATTAAATAATTCAAACTGAAAAAACACCAGTCCTTCAAGACATATTAATCCAGTAATCAAACAAATGCATTGTTAAGATTCAGTAATAAATTACTAATCAACATAACCAGAGGTAAAAACAGTGCTGCCAACTTTATTGCTAAAACGTGGAACAATTTGCCCCTTAACATTAGAACCACAGCCAACAAAATAACCTTTAAAAACCTTCTCAAAACACACTTAAGTTCGTGGATTTCTCTGTGTTCCATCACAAACTAAACAACCCACTTTTAATTCCCCCTACCAATATTTTATCTTATTTTTATTTTTCCTACCTTTTCTAACAAGTTCCTCACTCTCTCTAATATGGCAAACTTATTTGTTATTCTTTATGCATGACAAGTTATCTGTTATAATATTGCTTGTAAAAATATTGTTTTATTATATTTCTTGTAATGTTTTAAAACTGCAGTGGAGCTTTTCCCCCCCGGGCCTCTGCTCCACTAAAATGGACCTGTTCAGCCCCGTCGGATTTTCTCAGTAAACAAATGTTAAATAAATAAAATTATTTGTGGCAAATTAGTGAGGACTGAATTCAGTAAATGGCAGTCATTTGAGTTTCGAGGTCATAGCCTTCAGAAAATGCATGGTAACGCAGGTCTGTTTATTACAGCAACTTTCTATGCTTATAACAATATTTAAAATGTATCCAGGGAATCCAGCAATAAAACAACCAACGATCGAAAAAGCAGCTCCCCTGAATGAAACACCACGATCCACAGTATCCAAATCCTTTATTGAACGAAGTACATAAGTAGTAGGTTAAGAGCTTTCATCTACTCAACGTAGATTAATTCAGAACAACTTACATACTCAATACTACACTTTAAATACTTTCTAAAAGCCCGCCAATAAAACTAATTATCTAATTACCTAACCAATCAAGCATTCATTAAAATTTAAAAGCACAAAACAACAATCTCATTTTTATCATATAAACTGATGAATAATTATAGCAAAAAAACACAGAAGGCTAAGCACCAAAAACCTCCACAGCAGTAAAAACGGAAGAACACAATGAAAAAAAGGCTGCAGAGGATAGGCTCCAGAGTCTCAAACTTAAACGATGCAAGGAAGTCTCAGCTGAGCAGTACTACTTTATTGTGACTAACACAAGCGCTTTCACAAATGCTTCATCAGGTGTATAAAACATCACAAACGCCTGCACCTTATATACATAGTAAAATAATCACATGACATATTCTAAATAATTCTTAAAGACCCATTCATAAAACTCTATTATAAAAATAGTGACATATATATTAAAACAAACCAAAAACTTTTTTTACAAATAATGCCTTACCATATATAGGTGTAAATAAGAATATATATAAAAAAGTATATTATTATCTATGATAGGGGAAGAATAAATTACTTAAATAAAGCTCTTTTGCTAAGCACAGGTTTCATTGGAACATGGTCATTAAGACCATGTCCTTGATTGGCCCTCAACATCACTATCCACTTAGCCTCCATTTCTTCAGTTCTACCTCTAATATCACCCACCCTTGGATTCTCATACGTCCTGGATAGAGCCATAAAAAGAAACTTGTGCTGTGCCCCTTTACTTAAAACATGCTAAGCTAAGGCATTATTACAACTACCTTTGCCAATGTGGTAGTTGTGCTCCCTTATTCTATCCTTCAAAGCACAATCTGTCTTGCCAACATAGAAATATTTGCATAAAGTGCAAATAGCTAGATAGACCACGTGCATGGTTTCACAATCTGCCTGCACCCTAACCTCATATACATTACCAGTATCAGGATGTACAAATGATGTCTCCTCATTGATAAACCTACATAGTGGACATTTACCACAAGGTTTAGTACCAAATGAATTGAACCTGCACTCGATTCCTTTAACATTACATAGTCTCCTTTTCAGATTTTTCTTATTCTTGTAAGTAAATTGGGGTCTAGGGTCAATAACCTCACTCATCTGTGGGTCCGTCAATAAAATACCCCAATGCTGATTAATTATATCCGTGTACCTCCTTACATCCCTTGAATAGGGGATACAGACCTTAAAATTATCACCCTTCTTATCAATATTACCTAATGGTCTTTCTAAAAAGTATGGTTTAGCCCTAGATTCTCTCAACTGTGAAACTTGCAAAGCACTATGCTCTATCAGCCTATGATCATAACCTCTTTCTGCGAGTTCATTAACTGTTCTATACTTCTGTTCCTCAAACTCACTATTCTTTAAGCTTAACCTTGATGCTCTATAGAATTGGTTCTGAGCTACATTTCTAAAGACGTACTCTGGATGCATACTATCCCTTGCTAGAAGACTGTTAACATGACAGTCCTTCCTAAACAATCTGGTAGATATAGTATTAGTACTATCCTTCTCAACAACTACGTCTAGAAAATCAATACTAGTCACTGAATAATTCAAAGTAAATTTTAAAAATGAGGTAGTATTGTCAATAAACTCTACAGAGTCCATCAGTTCTATAATAGAACCTTTCCACAGAATAAAAAGGTCATCTACAAACCTTCTATAGAATAAAATCTTATCTTTGAAAGGCCCTTCGACCAGAAAATCTGTTTCCCATTTCATCATGACCGCATTAGCATAGCTGTTCGAGCATGCACTCCCCATCGCCACACCATTTTTTTGCCAGTAAATTTTATCCTTAAATAAGAATACATTATTCAAGAGCACTAAAGACATCAACTTAATAAACAACTCAACATCACTAATATTATAAATATTGTTTTTAACCAGTTGTTCCTTCAAAAAATCAAGCCCTACTCCATTAGGGATGACCGTAAACAATGAAACAACATCTAAGGTAACAAGCAGACATTCCTCATTTAACGTACCACAATGAGTGCCCTCATATAGGTCACGCAAAAAATGCTCAGTGTCTTTGAGAACATATATAGAGCTCTGTATTACTGGTTTCGTTTTATTTTCCAGAAACACTGAAATGCATTCTGTGCACCAACCTCTTCCTGCCACTATAGGGCGCATAGGGGGTCTAACCAGATTCTTGTGCAATTTAGGCAACCCTTGTATGATGGGCACTGTGTAATGAAATATTCTAAGAAACTTAAAAGTATCATCAGGTAATAACCCTGTTTGCATAAGTTCCTTCAATTGCTCTTTAACTATTTCAACCATCTTTTGCATTTGAACCATCGTTATTACCTCATAAAAATCAACATTGTTTAACATTTCATACATCAAAATGTCATAGTCATCTATATCAAGTAAAACAATCCCCCCACCCTTGTCTGCTGGTCTAACCACAAGGTTGACATCATTTTCTAAGTCGTATAGTGCTTGAAATTCCCCCTTACTTACAAGAATAAGAAGAATCTGAAAAGGAGACTATGTAATGTTAAAGGAATCAAGTGCAGGTTTAATTCATTTGGTACTAAACCTTGTGGTAAATGTCCACTATGTAGGTTTATCAATGAGGAGACATCATTTGTACATCCTGATACTGGTAAAGTATATGAGGTTAGGGTGCAGGCAGATTGTGAAACCATGCACGTGGTCTATCTAGCTATTTGCACTTTATGCAAATGTTTCTATGTTGGCAAGACAGATCGTGCTTTGAAGGATAGAATAAGGGAGCACAACTACCACATTGGCAAAGGTAGTTGTAATAATGCCTTAGCTAAGCATGCTTTAAGTAAAGGGGCACAGCACAAGTTTCTTTTTATGGTTCTATCCAGGACGTATGAGAATCCAAGGGTGGGTGATATTAGAGGTAGAACTGAAGAAATGGAGGCTAAGTGGATAGTGATGTTGAGGGCCAATCAAGGACATGGTCTTAATGACCATGTTCCAATGAAACCTGTGCTTAGCAAAAGAGCTTTATTTAAGTAATTTATTCTTCCCCTATCATAGATAATAATATACGTTTTTATATATATTCTTATTTATACCTATATATGGTAAGGCATTATTTGTAAAAAAAAGTTTTTATTGTTTGTTTTAATATATATGTTACTATTTTTATAATAGAGTTTTATGAATGGGTCTTTAAGAATTAATTAGAATATGTCATGTGATTATTTTACTATGTATATAAGGTGCAGGTGTTTGTGATGTTTTGTACACCTGATGAAGCATTTGTGAAAGCGCTTGTGTTAGTCACAATAAAGTAGTACTGCTCAGCTGAGACTTCCTTGCATCGTTTAAGTTTATTTGAGACTCTGGAGCCTATCCTCTGCAGCCTTTTTTTCATTGTGTTCTTCAGTTTTTACTGCTGTGGAGGTTTTTGGTGCTTAGCCTTTTGTGTTTTTTTGCTACGTTTCTCTTTGGCTTTGAGCACCAAGAACATGGCTGGTGGAGTTGAAGAAATCGAATTAGAGTATAATCCTACAGTGGAAGTTGGAACTGTCCAAAAGACTGGTATAAGTTTCGATTCTATGATTTCCCAAGTTAAAGAGCAGAATAATCCTTTATTCAACAAGAATCTTATTATAGAAGGTGTGGAAACTATTGATGTAGATTTCTTAGCACTTTGGACAGATGTTTTGGTGCTAGAAAAAGAACTGTGTAAGCTTGCACGGACCCAATATGAAACCTTTCATCTAGAAGTGTGTTTAGCAGAGAATTTGATACCACGTGGTTTAAGGGTATTAAAGATGCCGGCGCAAACGGAGGAAGATTCACTCCTTTTGAGTGAATGGCAGAAACTAAATATTGCCACTAGTTTAAGTTATTTGACATTGTTAGTACAAGCGGCTAAGAGGAGGGAATCTTCCTTATTGGATGCCATTAGAGAGAAATATGGTTTAATCAGTACTAAATACCCTGGTGGTGCTGCAACGGGACTCTTAACAGATACTATTGGCAATGTTTGTTCATACAAACGTAGACTCTTGCAGATTAAGCTGAATAAACTGCAGAGAGATCGTCGGGATTTTTCATTGGGCAACATTTTTACCTGGCCGCGTGATTCGCCGGTTAACAGCACTAAAGGATAATTTATCCAATGAGATGCATAGTGACGTAGACCATGTAATTCGTAGTTTGGATGCTGCTGAACAACAGGAATCCACGAGTGAACCAACGCGCAATGTGGTAGGAGCGCCAGCATTCATTCCTTGTTTGAATAGTGGCAATACTAACCCAGGAGCGAGGAAGAAGGTTGTGGTCACTACAGCCGAAGTGCACAGGGAAGCAGAGTGTGGTTCGCTTGACGCCAATGGGGCAGGTACAGTCAACAATACAACATCCCATATGGCGCCATTTTTTCATCTGGAGTTTCCACTCCCCATGAGAGATGGCTCGTCGAACCGAAAGGGTGGACAGCAGCAGAACAGTCGAGACAGAGGGAGGAGTACAACGCGCTACAAGAGGAAGCACGAGGAAGAAGTGAACAATGTTTACACCATCAAGAAGGCATTTCAGCAAGTAAGGCATTAGTGACTAACTTATCGCGACATAGATTGACTGACATGGAACAAAATGTATTGAGTAAGGGTTTGTCATTTATACCCACTTAAGATATATCTATAACAGATATAATATTTGATTTTGAGATGTTTACTAGAGGTCTCACGCTGAAATGTATGTTTAAACAAGTAACTAATAATTGCTCTTTTTCATTGAGGAAACCAAGTACGTACTTACCCAAACCCATGCCTTTGGTGAATGCCTTTGAGCAAATGTGTATAGCAGACATATATAAGGTTTATAATGATAGACAATGTAGTAATAGAAGGTATAATTTAACCAAGGGGGAATTTCAAGCACTATATGACTTAGAAAATGATGTCAACCTTGTGGTTAGACCAGCAGACAAGGGTGGGGGGATTGTTTTACTTGATATAGATGACTGACATTTTGATATATGAAATGTTAAACAATGTTGATTTTTATGAGGTAATAACGATGGTTCAAATGCAAAAGATGGTTGAAATAGTTAAAGAGCAATTGAAGGAACTTGCGCAAACAGGGTTATTACCTGATGATACTTTTAAGTTTCTTAGAATATTTCATTACACAGTGCCCATCATACAAGGGTTGCCTAAATTGCACAAGAATCTGGTTAGACCCCCTATGCGCCCTATAGTGGCAGGAAGAGGTTGGTGCACAGAATGCATTTCAGTGTTTCTGGAAAATAAAATGAAACCAGTAATACAGAGCTCTATATATATGTTCTCAAAGACACTGAGCATTTTTTGCGTGACCTATATGAGGGCACTCGTGGTACGTTAAATGAGGAATGTCTGCTTGTTACCTTAGATGTTTCATTGTTTACGGTCATCCCTAATGGAGTAGGGCTTGATTTTTTGAAGGAACAATTGGTTAAAAGCAATATTTATAATATTAGTGATGTTGAGTTGTTTATTAAGTTGATGTCTTTAGTGCTCTTGAATAATGTATTCTTATTTAAGGATAAAATTTACTGGCAGAAAAATGGTGTGGCGATGGGGAGTGTATGCTCGAACAGCTATGCTAATGCGGTCATGATGAAATGGGAAACAGATTTTCTGGTCGAAGGGCCTTTCAAAGATAAGATTTTATTCTATAGAAGGTTTGTAGATGACCTTTTTATTCTGTGGAAAGGTTCTATTTTAGAACTGATGCACTCTGTAGAGTTTATTGACAATACTACCTCATTTTTAAAATTTACTTTGAATTATTCAATGACTAGTATTAATTTTCTAGACGTAGTTGTTGAGAAAGATAGTACTAATACCATATCTACCAGATTGTTTAGGAAGGACTGTCATGTTAACAGTCTTCTAGCAAGGGATAGTATGCATCCAGAGTACGTCTTTAGAAATGTAGCTCAGAACCAATTCTATAGAGCATCAAGGTTAAGCTTAAAGAATAGTGAGTTTGAGGAACAGAAGTATAGAACAGTTAATGAACTCGCAGAAAGAGGTTATGATCATAGGCTGATAGAGCATAGTGCTTTGCAAGTTTCACAGTTGAGAGAATTTAGGGCTAAACCATACTTTTCAGAAAGACCATTAGGTAAGGTTGATAAGGGTGATAATTTTAAGGTCTGTATCCCCTATTCAAGGGATGTAAGGAGGTACACGGATATAATTAATCAGCATTGGGGTATTTTATTGAAGGACCCACAAATGAGTGAGGTTATTGGCCCTAGACCCCAATTTACTTACAAGAATAAGAAAAATCTGAAAAGGAGACTATGTAATGTTAAAGGAATCGAGTGCAGGTTTAATTCATTTGGTACTAAACCTTGTGGTAAATGTCCACTATGTAGGTTTATCAATGAGGAGACATCATTTGTACATCCTGATACTGGTAAAGTATATGAGGTTAGGGTGCAGGCAGATTGTGAAACCATGCACGTGGTCTATCTAGCTATTTGCACTTTATGCAAATGTTTCTATGTTGGCAAGAGAGATCGTGCTTTGAAGGATAGAATAAGGGAGCACAACTACCACATTGGCAAAGGTAGTTTTAATAATGCCTTAGCTAAACATGTTTTAAGTAAAGGGGCACAGCACAAGTTTCTTTTTATGGTTCTATCCAGGACGTATGAGAATCCAAGGGTGGGTGATATTAGAGGTAGAACTGAAGAAATGGAGGCTAAGTGGATAGTGATGTTGAGGGCCAATCAAGGACATGGTCTTAATGACCATGTTCCAATGAAACCTGTGCTTAGCAAAAGAGCTTTATTTAAGTAATTTATTCTTCCCCTATCATAGATAATAATATACTTTTTTATATATATTCTTACTTATACCTATATACGGTAAGGCATTATTTGTAAAAAAGTTTTTATTGTTTGTTTTAATATATATGTTACTATTTTATAATAGAGTTTTATGAATGGGTCTTTAAGAATTAATTAGAATGTCATGTGATTATTTTACTATGCAGGTGTTTGTGATGTTTTGGTACACCTGATGAAGCATTTGTGAAAGCGCTTGTGTTAGTCACAATAAAGTAGTACTGCTCAGCTGAGACTTCCTTGCATCGTTTAAGTTTATTTGAGACTCTGGAGCCTATCCTCTGCAGCCTTTTTTTCATTGTGATGAATAATTATATAATTAAATAAAATTCATTAATATAATACTAAAACCTTCATAAATTTGAATGCGATAAAAATCCTTACTAATAAATATAATATATTCCTGTATATTAAATTGATAAAATGTATACATAAAGGACTAACGAACAACATAAATTCATTCATATACCATAGTTTAATTTCTTAATAAAGGTTTGGTGGGAATATACTCATTGATGCCTGGTGGACTGGCTGCATTCAGTCTAATCTGCCATTGAATCTCTTTCTCCCCTAGGATAGATTTAATATCACACCCCCTAGGGTTGTTCCTAACCTCTTCTAGAATGGCAAATTTGAATGAGTTACAGCCCTCACTCTCTACCAGGTGCCTATATAATGCATTATTCTTGTCCTTCTTAATGCAGTATGTATGGTCATATATTCTATTGTGTAACCGTCTGTCAGTTTTCCCAACATAGAAACTAGGACAAGACATACATTTTCCCAGATATACTATATGTTGGGTCTGACAGTTTCCTTTTTTGAAAAATATTTTACTTTTGATGTTGTCCAGATGCAAACTGTCAGTCTGTAAAATAAATGAGCATTGATTATAGTGTCCACATGGCTTGGTCCCTGTCGCACTTTTATTCCCATCATTATAACTATTATTAGTTTTAACCTCTATCATTCTCTTTAAATTCATCCCAGATTTGTAGACGAAGGTAGGTTTATCTCCTATTTTATCACTAATCCCTTCGTCACAAGTTAGTATATTCCAGTTAGTCTCCAGAATATTCCTGATTTCTCCCACATGTTGTCCGTACTGTAGTATATAGGCCTTATGATAATTATCTCCTATTTGTTTTTTGTTAACCTGATTGTGTGGTGTAAATTCCCTCCCCAATAAGGGTGGATATTTTTCTCCCCATTCATTAGTCACATATTCAGTGACATCCTTAACCATTGATGATGGATAGCCCCTTTGACTAAACAATTGGCCAATAAATGTCATTTCTTCAATTATGTCATCCTTTCTGGAAGTCATTCTAGCTGCCCTAATACATTGCCCTTTCAGTATACTTTTTTTCTGCTTATATGGATGATTACTTGAATATTCCAGATAGGCATTACAGAAAGTGTCTTTCCTGTATATCTTAGACTGGAAAGTAGTTCCATCACTAAAAATGTATGTATCTAAGTAATTAATACCTATCTTACTAGTATTATGTGTAAATTGTAAATAGGAAGTAGTTCCATTAATATATTCTATAAATCGTATCAGATTCTTCTCCTTACCTGTCCATAAAATAAACAAATCATCCAAATACCTGACCATAACAAGCCATTTGCTCCATCCATGGTGTATATAGGATGTATTCCTCCTCCCAATCTAAGAACCATATTTGCATAAATGGGGGCACATGCTGTCCCCATAGCAACCCCTGATATTTGTTTGTAGTACTCTCCTTCAAAAAAAATATAGTTGTCAAGAACCAGGTTCATAAATTCAGATAGGAGGTCTGTCTTATCCCAATCTAGTCCACTATGCTTGTTCAGACTGTTAATAAACCTATTCATACCTTCCGTCCTAGGTATACATGAAAATAAATCTTTTATATCAATTGTAACTAAGTAAATCCATATTCCATAATTCATGTTTCAACTTCCCAAGAAATTCCCAAGAATCTTTGATTAAATGTGATATCTTCGGATAAATATGTTTTAACCATTGATCAACTACCTTGCCAAAAGGGAAGGTTTTGCTACGACTTCCAGAAATAATAGGTCTAAATGGGGGGTCATGAATGTTTTTGTGTACTTTGGGTATCCCCGTGATAGTTGCTAAAGTGGGGTATTCAACCTTTAAAAAGTTGTATAAATCCTGAGTAATACGTTCATCCAATAAAAATTCTTCCAAATATAAGTCAATCCTTCTATGGGCTATATTAATCTGATTAAGCGAGGAAACCTCGTATTGGTCTGATGTATTCAAAATATCAAATATTCTTTGTATATAAGTGTCCATATCAAACAAGACTACACCTCCCCCTTTGTCAGGTGTCATGATTCTGATATTATAAATATCACAAAGTGTAGTTAAGATGGCCTCGTCAGTAGAACTCCAATTACTTCTACATCTATCTTTCTGTACATGTTTATATAATTCATAAATTTTCTTACTTACTACTTTTTCAAAATTGATGAGAGTATTGTACATGGGGGGGTAAACGTACTTTTCCTCCTCAGACCACTCATATTCGTGGTTCCAGGGTTAGACTCCTGAAAAAATATACCCAAATTGAGCTTCCTCATAGTTTTTTTAAACTCAACCATGTATTCAAAATATCAAATATTCTTTGTATATAAGTGTCCATATCAAACAAGACTACACCTCCCCCTTTGTCAGGTGTCATGATTCTGATATTATAAATATCACAAAGTGTAGTTAAGATAGCCTCGTCAGTAGAACTCCAATTACTTCTACATCTATCTTTCTGTACATGTTTATATAATTCATAAATTTTCTTACTTACTACTTTTTCAAAATTGATGAGAGTATTGTACATGGGGGGGTAAACGTACTTTTCCTCCTCAGACCACTCATATTCGTGGTTCCAGGATTAGACTCCCGAAAAAATATACCCAAATTGAGCTTCCTCATATATTTTTTAAACTCAACCATTGTATCCACTATGTCAAACTTTCTCCTGGGTATATATTTCATACCTTTTGAAAAAGTAGAAAACATTTCAATATCTACTGGATGTTCTGTATAGTTGTAAATTTTGAAATCCCCTACACTATACACAACCCCATCAGTGACCATAATTCCAGTATTGGTCATTGTTTTCTGTACGGCTTCCAATTGTTCCATTCCCTCTGTCCCTGGTACCGAGTTTCCCGTGATTCCCTCCCATACTGTTCCTGCTCTAAAAAATCAGTATTGTAAAAATCCACTCTATGTTGTTCATGATTGTCTGCCTCCCCACCCCTAGCATTGCTACTGTATTCAGTTCTTACATATCCCTTTTTGTTCCATTTGTATGCAGTTGCATTCTGATATTGTTTGGTATCTCTAAAAAACTTTTTACATTTTCTATCGAACATCTTTTTACAATTGGTTTCAGCATAGTGGAACTGTTTAACATGTAACTTTTCCCACTGTGGATACAACAAGTCACTTGTTATAGACGTATTAAGTTCTTCCACCTCCTTCAATAACAAACTTAACTTGCTGTCGTTACAAGATATAATGAATTCCATAAACTGTACGCCAAAACCATCAAACATTTTGTTACATGTACGTATATTAGCCTCATTAAGTTCCACACCCATGGGTTGTTTGAAAAAACGTAACCCCATGGGTATGATACCACAATCTATGCATTTTCTAAGATACATATTGTCCATCTGTATGGCTTTAATTTTTTTTTTTCCAAAGTTATAAACCATGTCCTTTAATGTGCTGTTAGTACTATTAACTTGGAAATGTTCCTTATTGTAGTCGTCAGTATGGAATTCATAAGGCATTTTTAAAAAACTGTCCAAGTTGAAAACATTATAATTAGACATACCATTGTCTGTATCCGATAACTGACGTCTACCTTGCTGTCCCGTATCTTTTTGTACCACTGATTTTGAACCAACTGCCATGGAATATGTCCTAGAGGGTTGTGTGCGCTTAGGTTTAGCTCCAGAAAAAAGATAAACGTCCTCCGAAACATCGCCAGACATAGTAGACAAGTTGAACTGTCCCATCTTTTGGCTGGAGGTGAAGTTCCCATAAGAGGCGGCTTTTATCTGCGTAGGCTTACTCTCTGGAGCTCTCTGTCCATTAGGTATGACTTCGGAGCTTCTACTTCCGGTATCAGAGCGCGGTGATGTAATCCCCTCTGGCACAACGTTATCTGATGCTGTATTACACTTAGTTGTAGGCGGCGTCATAAGTTCCAATAATTGGGTGATTTCCCCTTTCAGAATTACAAGTTCAGAGTGTATTTTGTCAACTTCATCCCTTCTTACTGGCGAAAAATTGGGAGAGAGATCCCCGATGGAATCCATGGTAAAACAACTAGCTCACAAGAATGTATCCAGGGAATCCAGCAATAAAACAACCAACGATCGAAAAAGCAGCTCCCCTGAATGAAACACCACGATCCACAGTATCCAAATCCTTTATTGAACGAAGTACATAAGCAATAGGTTAAGCGCTTTCATCTACTCAACGTAGATTTCTTCAGAACAACTTACATACTCAATACTGCACTTTAAATACTTTCTAAAAGCCCGCCAATAAAACTAATTATCTAATTACCTAATCAATCAAGCATTTTTTAAAATTTAAAAGCACAAAACAACAATCTCATTTTTATCATATAAACTGATGAATAATTATATAATTAAATAAAATTCATTAATATAATACAAAACCTTCATAAATTTGAATGTGATAAAAATCCTTACTAATAAATATAATATATTCCTATATATTAAATTGATAAAATGTATACGTAGAATGAATTCCAGAAAGGATGACATGATTGAAGAAATGAAATTTATTGGCCAATTGTTTAGTCAAAGGGGCTATCCATCATCAATGGTTAAGGATGTCACTGAATATGTGACTAATGAATGGGGAGAAAAATATCCACCCTTATTGGGGAGGGAATTTACACCACTCAATCAGGTTAACAAAAAACAAATAGGAGATAATTATCATAAGGCCTATATACTACAGTACGGACAACATGTGGGAGAAATCAGGAATATTCTGGAGACTAACTGGAATATACTAACTTGTGACGAAGGGATTAGTGATAAAATAGGAGATAAACCTACCTTCGTCTACAAAACAGGGATGAATTTAAAGAGAATGATCGAGGTTAAAACTAATAATCGTTATAATGATGGGAATAAAATTGTGACAGGGACCAAGCCATGTGGACACTGTAATCAATGCTCATTTATTTTACAGACTGACAGTTTGCATCTGGACAACAACATCAAAAGTAAAATATTTTTCAAAAAAGGAAACTGTCAGACCCAACATATAGTATATCTGGGAAAATGTATGTCTTGTCCTAGTTTCTATGTTGGGAAAACTGACAGACGGTTACGCAATAGAATATATGACCATACATACTGCATTAAGAAGAAGGACAAGAATAATGCATTATATAGGCACCTGGTAGAGAGTGAGGGCTGTAACTCATTCAAATTTGCCATTCTAGAAGTGGTTAGGAACAACCCTAGGGGGTGTGATATTAAATCTATCCTAGGGGAGAAAGAGATTCAATGGCAGATTAGACTGAATGCAGCCAGTCCACCAGGCATCAATGAGTATATTCCCACCAAACCTTTATTAAGAAATTAAACTATGGTATATGAATGAATTTATGTTGTTCGTTAGTCCTTTATGTATACATTTTATCAATTTAATATATAGGAATATATTATATTTATTAGTAAGGATTTTTATCACATTCAAATTTATGAAGGTTTTAGTATTATATTAATGAATTTTATTTAATTATATAATTATTCATCAGTTTATATGATAAAAATGAGATTGTTGTTTTGTGCTTTTAAATTTTAATGCGTGATTGGTTAGGTAATTAGATAATTAGTTTTATTGGTGGGCTTTTAGAAAGTATTTAAAGTGTAGTATTGAGCATGTAAGTTGTTCTGAAGAAATCTACGTTGAGTAGATGAAAGCGCTTAACCTATTGCTTATGTACTTCATTCAATAAAAGATTTGGATACTGTGGATCGTGGTGTTTCATTCAGGGGAGCTGCTTTTTCGATCGTTGGTTGTAATATTTAAAATGTGTCCCTATTTTTGAGGCTTTGTCAAGATTTGTTGCACTAAGAGGTTGAGAACTACGGAGGTAACTTTGGAGCTTTTCTCCTAGGGCCTCCTCTAAAAATGGGTTCTCACCCAGTCAGACTATCCTGGTAAATAAAACAAAATGAAATTAAAAAAAAAATACAACTTACTTCCCTGACTGTCTAGCTGTTGCAGCCAATCAGGTCCCTTGCTTTACTGAAATGGACCTGATTGAGTGCAGCTTACAGGCAACAGTTTAAAAAAAAGCAGACTCAAGTGGTGACATTACAAACCATGCAGTCATCTAGGAGGTGCTGAACAAGGCACGGAGGAGGTAGAGAAACCCACAACTGCTTTGCGTAGGTGCCTTTGTATGCGGGGAGATAACTGGGGACTCTCCAGGTTCAGTGGGTGCCTAACACTGGCTGTGAAACCATGGCCAAGAAAATAACCTTTAAAACCTTCTCAAAACACACACAGCAAGTTCATGGATTTGTGCATGTTCCAACCCAAACTAAATAACCCACTTTTACTTCCCCCTGCCCACTACCAGTATTTTATCTTATTTTTTATTCTTCCTACCTCTTCTATCTATTTTTCCTGCCTCTTCTAACAAATTCCTCTCTCTCTAATATGACAAACTTCTTTATTATTCTTTTTGCATGACCTCTTATCTGTTGTAATATTGGTTGTAATTTTTTTTTTATTATATTTCTTGTAATGTTTTAAAACTGTAGTGGAGCTTTTCTCCCCAGACCTCTGCTCTGCTGAAAATGGACCTGTTCAGGCCAGTCAGACTTTCCTGGCAAACAAATGTCAAATAACTAAAATAAATTGTTGGGGGAAATCAGCGAGGACTAAATTCACTAAATAGTGACCTGATAATATTAATTTGAGTTCCAGACGTCATATTCTTCAGAGAATGCATGATAACACAAGACTATTTATTCTAGCAACTTTCTAAGGTTATAAAAAAATATTTAAAATGTGTCCATATCTTTGAGGCTTTGTCAGGACTTTTTCTGCTAAGAGGTTGAGAGCTACATAGGTAACTCCGAAGCTTTTCTCCTTAGGCCTCTGCTGAAAACAGATTCTTGCCCAGTGGGACTATCCTGGTAAGTAAAAGTAAATAAAATAAAAAAAAAAATACGACTTACTTCCCTGTCTGTCTGCTGCAACCAATCTGGTCCCTTGTTTTACTGAAACGGACCTGACTGAGTGCGGCTTACAGGCAAAAGTTAAAAAAAAAAAAAAAAAAGCGGACTCATGCGATGACGTTACACAGCTGTGCGAATGTCTAGGAGGTCTCAACAAGGCAAGCATAGTAATCACCTAATAAAGCATGTAGTATGTATTTGTCTTGCAAATCCAGAATTATAACAGCGAACAGTTGTGACTGTTTTTATCCACAGACAGTCCCTCACACCCACTACATGCTCAAAGCATCTGGTTTAAACTCACCATGATAAAAAGTAGTAATAATTATTACACTAAGGTATTTTTGGTTTGCAGAAACACTAATCACAAATTTTATTCCGGCTTGATTCACCTGCATGCTCACTAGTCATTCAAAGTTAGAACTGCAAGCAGCAAACAGCAAGGCTAATAATTTTATCTGCAGTCCGCCTTCATACCCATTGCCTATCTACAGCATCTGGTTTGACCGTGCTGGGATAAAAAATAGTGAAAAAATGGTTACTGTAATGTATTTTTCCATTAGTCATTCAAACAGGAGAAATAACATGTATTCCCCTCCTTTATTCAAATGATCATTAGTCTGGCAAACTAATTGTAAAGTCAGAATTATTGAATTACAACAGCTATCAGCAGGGCCAATCATTTTATCCACAGATGACCTCCATATCCACTGCATAATTAAAGTACCTGGTTTGACCCTGCCAAAACTAAAAAATAATATAATTATGGTTACAGTAATGTGTATTTGTTACACAGACAGAGTAGTCACAGCCATACCTCTCAACTTCTTAGCTGAAGAAATCTGGCCAAAGCCTAAATTAATGGGAGGACAAAGGCCCAACAACAGGGACATATTTTAAATATTGCTCTTATAAACTTAGAAAGTTGCTAGAATAACTGGTTTTATGTTAGCACACATTTTCTGAATGATATAAAGTCTGAAACTTGTATGTGGGTCATTGTTTAGTGACTTTAGTCCCAAGTGATTTGCCTGAATCTGCAAAAATATGAAAAGTTGAGAGATATGGTGTGTGTGTGTTTATAGAACCTCCAAAAGCATGGACTAGGCTGTGAATGACAGCTAACAGGCATAGAACAGTGGTGGCAGCAATGCTGCCTGTTCATCACTGGCCCAAGTGTTTTACTTATTTTAGCACATAAAAATGAGAGAGTTAATATTTAACAGACAGTGGTCTAGCATTCCCTATTTTTGTTTGTAGAATGTAACAGGATAGAACACTATTGCAGAATAGGCTGGCATGGAAATAACACCTTGCTGTCCTCATCTCTCAAATGAACCTGAGTTTGGCTAAAAAAACTTCTTCTGTCCCTCCTAATTCCTCCTAAAACTGATGATTTTGGAACAAAATAGGTGGATAATACTTAATTAGAGTTACAGACTTTTAATTCTGGAAATGCATGCTAATTCACATTCTCACTTTTTGTCAATTTCTCAACCTACACGTACTGTTTTAAAGTGCCCCTTATTTTCCCTGATTATTTTTGGATTTGTTCCTGAGCTTGGAGATGAGATGAAAACTATGACACTGCTATGTAGTCCAACAGCACTGAATAAAGAACCAACAGCATTGAATAAAGAATGCATGGAAAACAAATGAAACCTGAAGAACTCTGACTGCAGCGTGTATTATACAACACCCTCCCCCCAAAAGAAAATAAAATGCTGTTGGAGTTGATGTGCAAATCAAGAGCTCTTGTTAACAGCAGTTACTACATTTAGAAACAGCACTTGTAACTATTATTAGGAAAAACTATGCAACCCGGACTGAAAATTTAGCTATTTTATACTAACCGGAATCACGCACTGAATACTGCATTTAAATACTGGCATTTACAAACCGGTATTTCTTTGTAAATGCCAATATGCACTGCAAATGTTTTACTGCTCGGTAACTTTTAAATCATGAATGCATTATGAACTAAAGGAAATAAGTAAATTACAAAAAAGTAAACATAGATAAAAGTGTCAAAACTGCACTGCAATGTCACTTCAATTATCTGCAGGTATTACTACCAAAAAGTAACGAATACATTTACTACAGCAGCACAAATCATTTAAATTGCACACAAAATTAATGTAAAAGTGCACCTTATGACATAGAACTCGGTCTGAGGCAATGATCTGAAGCTTACATACTGCAGTGTCCCCATTAACGTTTCATATTGTTTCAAGAAAATGCTTGTTCATGGAAACCGTTCGTTCTATTAAAAGAATTACAATACTCTTTGTCCAGGATCTTGGGTCCTTTGACCTTAGCTTGACTCTTGCAAAGAAATTAAGAGGTATGGCAAGGAAGTGATCAAAGGAAGATGGCTACAGTGCAACTATATTGCCGTATTTAGGCATTCAAGTTTTTTTTTTTTTTTTATTTCAAACTGTGATTTTGTTTTGTAAAGCTCGAAGCTTCATAGACAGAGATTAGTGCCTTTGTGAACCAAAGTAGTATTGTTTCTAATTTCCACTGGAAATGAAAACAAGCTTGGAAACGTAAAGCAGGGTCAGATTTAGAGAACGGAAGACAGGGAAGGGGGTGTGTATAGTGACATCACACTGTGGGTGGTACTACCTGTCAAAACTGAGAGCGGGACGCTCCTGAAGTTAAAACAAGTGAATTTATTCAAAATGAAACAGAAACATGCAGGCAAAGTATGATAGGTCAGATGTATATAACTTAAGCTATGCACTGGTGTGAAAAAAATAAAAAGTGTTCTGAAAGCTGCATCTTTGACACACTCCCTTTAAGAAGCTATATCTTCACATCCTCTGGCTCAAGCCTGATCATCAGTCAGGCATGCCTTCTAATGCCTGTCCTTGTAGCAGCAGTATTTGATGCTGTATTCACAGCATCACTACCAAATTGAGTAATTTCACCTTCTGCTGTTTTGGGGTGATTTTCCCCTTGCTTGCGCACTATTTGTTGGTGCAGGTCATCCTAGTACTTAATCATAGGGATCTGACCGTTGATAGTTTTTGAAGGTTGTGTTTACTGAAGCATAAGCCTTCTGCCCGACATGGTCTAAAACTGTATTTTTCCGGTCTCCGGGAAAGGTACTTTTGATGGGAATAAGCTTTGAGAGCTTAAAAGCATCCATGAACACCACTGTTTCAGGATAATTATAGGGTCCAGGGTACTTTAAATACATGTATAAAACCTGACGTGCTTTTTGGAACCAGAGAGCTGGAGTCTGGTTTCGTTGATAGGTTGAACTCCTGTACAAGTGCCTCAAGGAAAAATTGCCACTTACTACAAAACAGTCTTTCGAAGTAATCCAGTCCTACAAAGATACCACTGAAGACATAAAGGACTAACAGACCTTTCTCACTGAACTGATCATTCATATTTGTCAGTTTTAATCTTCTTCTTTCGGCTTTTCCCGGTTAGGGGTCGCCACAGCGGATATAGTGGAAAAATTCATGCAGTGAAAACTCTGACCTCTAGACACACTTCATTGGTGGTTTATCTGCGGGTATGTTGTCTTGCTTAGTGACCACTCGCCCATCTTCACTTCCTCTTGAAAGGTCGCATACCTGCTCCTCACAAGTGTGTATATAATGCACACCACTTTAATTAATCAGTCTTAGTTAATTGATTTCAAGGTAGCCATCTTTCCCTAGGTCTTGTACTGTTCTCTAGTAATTTTTTTTTTCATTTTCAATACGACTGCTATCTGCATGAAAAGAATTAGACAAATCATTACAATGGATACAAAATGCATACTGTTCTAAATAAACCTGACACTGTAGAAGAAATGCAAAACTAACATTTACACTAACAAGGAAGCTCTGTACAAAAAACTCCTCAACGCTGTAAAATGCAAAGTCATGCATTAAAAGTACATCTGTACTAAACAAGCTGAAACCAAAAATTTTACAAAACATTTTTGGAACTCATTTAATGCTGTACTAAAAACCATAAAACCAGCACCCATTCTTTGATTTAGTCCAACCAGTACTGCATTTACAATATATATTTTATATATAGGCAATTACAATATATGATTTCTGATTTTTTTTTTTTTTTTTTTTTGGTATTGAGGATTGCTTGTCTGTGATGAATAAAGGCGTGTTGCTTTGGAACACTACCTGGATTTCATGATTTTTGGAAATTATTACTGAGCTCATCAACGAAGTTTTAGACAACTAATTTCTTTGTTTTTTGTTGCAATTACAATATATGTACACATTTACTCATACATGTGTAAATTGATACCTTATGTTAGCCTTATCCAAAATTCTGACCAAAAAAACAGCACTCGGTGTAGAAAAAAAAAAACAAGAACCAAAAAACACTGTAGGCAACAGAGAACAGACTCAGAAATGAGCGTAAAACAGTTTAATTTATGCTTTTGTTAGTCAGACTTCAGAAATACAAACTTTAGTAAAACTTCCATGTATATACACCATTCACACATACATGCCCACTGGATCTTTAATTACATCAATTCAATGAAACAAACAATAAAATACATAATAATAAATAAACTCTTAAAAGCAACTAAAACAAAGCTAAAAAAAACAAAGGGGGGGGGGTCCCAACTCCACCTTTATATGACTATTCTCCTATCCGATAAAAAACATTTTATATTGACAGTGCCGTTAAGCCCAGGAGGGCTGTCTGCTCCTAACAATAATTGCCACAGAGACTCTCCTTTCTACCAAGATTTTTCATGTTGCCATCTCTCAAGTCCTTGTCTATGTACAACAATAGAAAAAGAAAATTTCTTAAATCACAGCAAACAATGTCTGTATAGAGCATTATTTTCATCCTTACTTCTAATAGCATAAGTGTTCCTTTATCCGCTTATTTAGTTGTCTGGTAGTCATGCCAGTATAGAAGGCTGAACATCCAGAACATAGAGCAATATGTATCACATTGGTAGTGTTGCAATTAAATCTCCCTGGTACAGAAATGGTATGACTCAGATGGGACAAACTAACATAAGGTCACTCATGAATGTATCTGCAAACACTGCAGCTAAAGCATTTGTACATACCCTTACGTCTATCCGAGTGAGGGAGAGAAATATCCTTCAGTAAACTCAGAATAATGTTTACCTTCTTGTATACAAAATTAGAAACATTTGCAACTCACTGCTACCAGTAATAATTTTCCAATTGTCCTTTACCACATATTTAATAGTATCACTATTAACAGCCATAGCAAAAACACACTTAAGAACATAATAAGCATCTTCAGTATCCGTACCAACGTTTTTCTCCTGGAATCCATGAACTAAAATAGGTGGAAAATCTATCACCCTCCTGTTGTAAATTTCTAAAGCAACATTCTGTAATATCCTAGGGTAGCCTCTATTAATGAACAACTCTGTGTGATTAAGTCAATTTCTCGAAGGAAACCATCATCATCACTTGTCATACGTGAGGCTCTAATGTACTGTTCTTTAGGGATATTGTGTTTCATAAATCTAGGATGATTACTATGGTAGTGTAAATAATTATGAACGTGTTTTTCCTGTGTATACTGCTAGAAATTTTTTTTATCAAGGGTGCTCCAGCTCAAAGTCACATCCAGATAATTAACTCTGTGACTGTAGTCACTCAAATTGAAATTCAAAAAATTGCTACTTGCATTAAGTTGTTCCAGAAAGGTACTGTACAGTTCGACTGGTCCCTTTATAATAAAAAATAAATCAATAAAAATACAATGAAATAAAATCTCATTAGCAAGGTTCAAAGTGGGTAATATCTTCCTCACCCAGCAACCCATCACTAGACCGGCAAAAGCTGGAGCAACTGTAGTACCCATTGCTACCTCATGAAGCTGCTTATAGTATTTTCTGTTAAACATAAAATAATAATTCTAACAGAAGTTCTAACAAAATAATGCAAATGTCAACACTTGAGTCCGACCATGTGGTGTATTTGTGTAAAAAAACTAGTGACAAATTCTACTCCCTCCTGCTGCGGTACAGCAGTATAGGACACTACAACTGTTAACATGAAAAAATCATGGCTATTCTCCCTAATATTAACACCTTTGTCACTCAAATGGAACAACCTCACTTGGTTTAGAAATGACCATGAATCTCTAATGTATGAAGGTAACTTT